>NC_037674.1:44018315-44184926 GCF_003255815.1 Theropithecus gelada | reverse complement strand
GGGCGCGGTGGCTCACGCCTGTAATCCCAGCACTTTGGGAGGCCGAGACGGGCGGATCACGAGGTCAGGAGATCGAGACCATCCTGGCTAACACGGTGAAACCCCGTCTCTACTAAAAATACAAAAAAAACTAGCCGGGTGAGGTGGCGGGCGCCTGTAGTCCCAGCTACTCGGGAGGCTGAGGCAGGAGAATGGCATAAACCTGGGAGACAGAGCTTGCAGTGAGCTGAGATCCGGCCACTGTACTCCAGCCTGGGTGACAGAGCGAGACTCCGTCTCAAAAAAAAAAAAAAAAAAGAAAATACAAAAAATTAGCTGGGCATGGAGTTGTGCACCTCTAGTCCCAGCTACTCGGGAGGCTGAGGCAGGAGAATGGCATAAACCCGGGAGGTGGAGCTTGCAGTGAGCCGAGATGGCGCCACTGCAATCCAGCCTGGGCGACAGAGCGAGACTCCGTCTCAAAAATAAAATAAAAATAAAAATATGGAAAATAGTAATGGATTAGTACTTTCTAATTATAGTAGTGGTTTTTGAAACAGGAGAAAACTTATATCAATATATTAATCTGTCACAGCAGCAATTAAAAACATTACAGCTTGTGCAAATCTGTGGATGACAACATAAAAATTAATCTTCTTAAATTCATGTTCAGTAGACAGTAAAGCAATATTTGTCTGTCTATCTTTGCTCATAATTAATTAAAGAATACTTTTTAATTAATGGTAACTTTGAAAAGTTACTTTCACATGAAGGAACAAATATGTAAATTAGGAAAATCTTAACTATAAGGATAGGTTTTATAGAGATTCTGAAAATTCCATTTCACAAAAAAATTCCGGAAATTTCCATACTGTTTATATCTTTGTTTCTTCAGGATCGATCATAGTGGTTTTCACACGTTTCTGTAGCCAAACATTTCTAATAAAGTATTTTCAACAGAAAATTTGTTCATTCTGTTAGGGAAGCATCTTCTGAAGTTTTTCTTCTGCAAAAATCAGAGAAAATGACTGAAAGATGGAGAACATTGATATGATTTGACTGTTTGCTTTAGAAGGAGCAACCAAACTGAGTAACTCAGGTTCTATTTCTTCATCTTTACAACAATCTATCATCAGTGATAATTTTGAATCCACTAAGATACAAACTACACCAGAAGAAAGCTTGAAAGATTTCACTGCTTTGGGCCAAGCACTGTGGCTCATGCTTGTAATCCCGGCACTGTGGGAGGCCAAGGCAGGCCGATCGCTTGAGTCTAGGAGTTTGAGATCAGCCTGGCAACATGGCAAAACCTACTAAAAATATAAAAAATAAAATAAAATAAATTAGCCCGGTGTAGTGGTGCACGCCTGTAGTCCCAGCTACTTGGGAGGCTGATGGGGGAGGATCGCTTTAGCCCAAGAGTCAGAGGTTGTAGTTAGCCAGGATTACTCCACTACACTGTAGCCTGGGCAATAGAGTGAGACCCTTTTTCCAAAAAAAAAAAAAAAAAAAAGATTTCACTGCTATGAAATTATTCTCCAAGCAATCGTGTATAATAGCAGAGTCTAGGTGTGTCAGAGTTCACTGCATAACTGGAATGGACTCACATGCTGAAAGCAATATTTATTAAAGTAATAAAAAGTGCTAATTTGCAGTGTTCTGCTATCTCCCTCTACATATTAGACAATAAGCACAGCAATTATTTAGAACTTAGACCATATAATGTTTGTAAAAAGATATTGGCGTACAGTTTCCTTTTCTTGTGATGTCTGTTTGGATGTCGTATCAGGGTAGTGCTGGGTTTATAGAATGAGCCAGGAAGATCCCTCGTCTTCTATTTTTTGGAAGCATCTGAGAAGAATTGGTTTTGATTCTTCTTTAAATGTTTGGTAGAATTCACCAGTGAAGCCTTCTGGTCCTGGACCTTTCTTTGTTGGGAATTCTTGATTATTTACTGAATCTCTTTATTTTAGCTGTTTAGGTTTCCTGTTTCTTCCTCAGTTTTAGTAGTTCTTTCTAGGAATTTGTGGATTTCATCTAGTTTTTTTGGCATACAATTGTTCATATTCATTTGTAATCTTTTTTCTTTCTGTAAGGTTGGTAGTATTGTCCCCAATTTCATTTCTGACATTAGTGATATGAGTCTTATCTCCTTTTTCTTAATCAATCTAGCTAAAGGTGTGTCGCTTTTGTTGATCTTTTCAAATAACCAGCTTTTGTTTTCATTGATTTTCTCTATTATTATTCTGTTCTCTATTTATCTCCGGTTTATTTTTTTCTTTCTTTCTTTCTTTTTTTTTTTTTTAACAGAATTTCACTCTGTTGCCCAGGCTAGACTGCAGTGGCATGATCAAGGCTCACCACAGCCTCAACCTCCTAGGCTCAAGAGATCAGTTCTCAGTCTCTCAAGTAGCTGGGATTACAGGCACATGCCAACATGGCCAGCTAATTTGTGTGTGTGTGTGTGTGTGTGTGTGTGTGTGTATGTGTGTGTGTTTGGTAGGGACATAGTCTCTCTCTGTTACCCAGGCTGGTCTCAAACTCCTGGGCTCAAGTGAGCCTCCTGTCTTGGCCTCCCACAGTGCTGGGATTACAGGTGTGAGCCATGGTGCTTGGCCAATCTCTAATCTTCATTATTTCTTTCCTCTGCTTGCTTTGGATTTAGTTTACTCTTCTTTTTCTAGTTCCTTAATGTGTGGAGTTAGGTAATTGATTTGAGATCTTTCTTCTTTTATGATATTATAGCTTTATATTTCCCTCTAACCACTGTTTTCAATGAATCCTAGACATTTTAGTATATTATGTTTTTGTTTTGTTTTGTTTTGTTTTGTTTTTGAGACAGCATCTCGCTCTGTCACCCAGGCTGGAGTGCAGTGGCACAATCTCGGCTCACTGCAAGCTCCGCCTCCCAGGTTCAAGCAATTCTCCTGCCTCAGCCTCCCAAGTAGCTGGGACTACAGGTGCCTGCCACCACGCCTGGCTAATATTTTGTATTTTTTAGTAGAGACGGGGTTTTACCATGTTGGCCAGGATGGTCTCTATCTCCTGACTCCTTGTGATCCACTCGCCTCGGCCTCCCAAAATGCTGGGATTACAGGCGTGAACCACTGTGCCCGGCCTGTTTTCATTGTCTCAAAGTATTTTATAATTTTCTCATTTCTCTTGTGATTTTTCTTTGATCCAGTTATATTTGAATTTCAAGAAACAGTGAGAAATTTTTTAGTATATGTATTTCCCACTGCAATATTTGGGGTTCCTTTGTACTAAAAATTTTTTTAAATCTGAAATTCAAATGTAACTGAGCCACCTGTATTCTATCTGAGAACCCTATTCCAATAAGAATGTAAAGACACGAGCCTTATACTCTGGGAACATCTGATGTAAGGGAGGAAAATCAGAACCCTCCTAGGGAGGCTCCCATTTCAAGGGAAAAATATAACTGTTGTGCAGGGAGCTACAGTCTCAGGAGAAGAGGAAGGGAAGGAGCAGCACAATCTTGCCTGGAAGGTGAGGTCGAGATTGCTAGGGTAGCCAGGCCTTTGCACCAGGGCCTTTGCTCCTTCCTTCAAGGCTTCCCCACCTGTACCCCATGATCCACCCAGTGCTCAGCACCCAAAGACCCCTCTGTGTAGTCCTGGGGACCCACCAGCCCACTTCTTCCAGACTGGACTGCCCTGACAGACGCCATGGAGGCATGGGAAGGGGTGGCTGGAGGACAACATCATTAAGGCCTTTCTCCTCAGTCCCTGGGCCCCAGTACCCATTAGGTAGGAGCTTGTCCCAGTTGGCCTGCCTTTAGGGTAGAGAAGGGACAAGGCCATTGGGGGGACAGGGCACTTACAGCCATCCCCCAACTCATCCACTTTCATATGCATGTGCACACACTCACAACACACACTCACGGTCATGCTCACAGGCACCCCTTTACTGCATTCACATTCCCATGGACGACTATGCACACAGGCTCACCAAGCACACTAGCAGGATAACCATGGCCTCATACTCTCAGACCCATGGAAACATGCTCCGCTCACACAGGCACATGGCCCTGCACATATTTGCATACTTGTCTACACTCTTTCAGTCCTGTACATGATGACAGACAGATCACAGTCACAACAAATCCTGTACACTCTGCCCACCCTCTCTCAGGCTCTGGGTGTGTGCGTGTTTCTCTGCATGTTTTCCTCCTGTTTGTATCTGCATCTCTGTCCATCCTCCACCCTCCCACCCAGCTGTCTGCCTCCCTCCCTGCAGCAAGATTGAGGGAAGAGGGGCAGGCCTGGTTTCCTTGACAACCGGGGACCCTCTACCTGTCCCGCTGGGCCCCAGTTAGCTGGAAGGGGAAGGCGCTGGGAGGCAGTGTTGGCTTGTCCAGGTGCTTGCTCTGAGTGGGGCTGGGGGTGAGGGCAGGGGGAGAGTGGGGGAGGGAGGGATGGGTGACCATCTGGACTGGGGAGAGTGAGCTGCAGGCACTGCCCAAGTGCTCCAAAATGGCAGATGGGCATCACCGTGCCTGGGAGGAGCTGGGAGGGGGCCGCCCAGCGTGGCATATGCAGCAGCTCTTCCACTGCCCCAGCCCAGCCCTCTCCCCACCCCTCCCCTTATCTCCTGAGCACCCTCAGGCCTGACTGATTCTGGAAAAAAACCCTCTTCAAGCTCCCTTTCCTAGGACCCAACCAGTATTGACAGGTAAAGTTGTGTTGGGAGCCTGGGGGACGCGGGGTGGGGCGACACAAACCCCTTAACAACCATCAGAGCTCTGTGCTCTCTGGGTGCCAATCCCTTGGGGAAAATGTGGCGCCTCCTAAATTCCCGTTTTGGATCCTATTCCTGGAGGCTGCTAGGGAAAATTACCCTGGCTGTGCCATGGGAAACCAAGAGTGGTACTAACTTGCACAAGTCCCCACAAGATCGTGAGGGGAGCTGGGGCTCTGCCTCCTCTGTGTCCCCTCAGGTTGTGCAGGCTTTTCCCTCACATAGAATCCACTAGTTAGATGACTGGCTTATGCCTAGCACCCTGCCCTCAAGGTCCTGAAAGGCAGGAGTCTAGGGAGGACAGCTGGAGAGGGGCCCTGACCAGCAAGAGAGGAGGAAGATGGGTTGTGTGCGGAGGACAGTGCTTAGAGAGACAGGAGGCTGCACACTGCCAGTTGCTGGTGCTTCCCTTCAAGAAAGAACCTGCAGGCTGGGCGCGGTGGCTCAGGCCTGTAATCCCAACACTTTGGGAAACGGAGGCAGGAGGATCACTTGATGCCAGGAGTGCAGGACCAGACTGGGCAATATAGTGAGACCCTGTTTCTAAAAAAAAAAAATTTTTTTTTTAAGTTAGCTGGGCATGGTGGCATGCACCTGTAGTCCCAGCTACTACAGAGGCTGAGGTGGGAGGATTGCTTGAGCCAGGAGTTTGAGGCTGCAGTGAGCCATGATTGCACCACTGCTGGGTAACAGAGCGAGATCCTGTCTCAGAAAAAATAAAAGAAGAAAGAAAAAGAAAAAAGAGAAAGAAAGGAAGAAAACAATGAATGAACTTGCAGACCAGCAGTAGGGAGCACAGTTCGCAGCCTCCAGCACCTACTGTCTTTCACATTCAATGTCCGGATCTTCCCAGGCAGCCCCCGAGCCAATGCCGGAGCACTGCAAGGGTGCAAGTGCCCGGCCACGTCATCCCATCGCGGAACTCTTCAAACCGGCAGTCTCCACCGGGATCTCCCTGCTGGGCTGGCAGAGACTTGGTCAAATCTGCGTCGCCGTCTGAGTATCTCCTCGCCAATCGTCCTTACAGAGGTTTAAATCCCCAACAAACCTCTTGCACTCGTAACCCCATCTCAGCGTCTGCTTACCAGAGGACCCCAACCAGCACAGATGCCAAGAGCCACACGCCTTGTGCTCTTCGTGCGCGCGCGTTTGCGGGAGACCTGCTGGTCTTGGAGCGCCGCAGCTCCGAGGAAAGATGCGGTCCGCGCCCCCTGGTGGGCACCTCGTGGAGCTGCACGTGGACCCCAGAGAGCACTGCACCAACCGGAGAACGGGAAAGGGAGGCCCAGACAGGGAAAGGGTTAAGGAAAGAAAAAGTCTGGGGTCATCTTACCATCAGCACGCTTGTTCCCGCTGCTCCCCGTCTGGTCCCTGCAGCTCTTCCAGCGGGCCGACTTGGCACGGTCAACTTTGCCCTCCCCGCCACCCCCTCACCACCCTCCCGACGCTCCCTTCTGCATTCCCAGACCCAAGACTGGGGCAGGGATTCTGCTTGTATGAGTGCTCCAAACCATTCAGATGCGAGGGGTCTTCTGACCGCACTTTTAGAAAGATTGACCAGAACTTCTAAAACGGATGCCTCGGAGGCTTTTAATTCTCCGGGGACGAGAGAGTCCCAAACTCTCTGAAAGCTGTCTCTCTTCCTGCTAGTGGACAGGGGAATTAACGGGCTGATTATTTTTTCTTATGCAAATACTTTTTGCAAAACAAAGCCCAGGGTAATTTCTACATCAGATTTTTAATGAAATGCGCTGCCACTTTGAAATAGCACTGACGCCACTGAGTCAGGCCTGCTCTCTGCCCCTCTTGGGTGCCGGCCGCTCTCCTGGCAATGCCCAGCCACGCCTCGCACATCCGCACATTTCTACGCATTCACCCCTCCCAAGCAGGAAGAATGGCGCCTAGCCCGTGGTAGGTGCTCCGTACACATTTACCGACTAAAACTGAAGATGGTAAAGTAGGCAAAGAGAAACACGCTCATTCCTGCGTGGCCGGCGTGGGTCACCTCTTCACCCACTATCTCATTTTATTTCTCACCACACCTTCCCGTGGTGTATACTAGGACCTGGAGATGAAGGAACTGAGGCCAGAGAGGGGAAGTAACTTGGCCAATGTTACACAGCCAGTCAAGGCAGGGCTTTGACTTGCCCTGAGATCCACCTGGCTCCTTGCATTTCTCCTGCAGCCTCCACAAAGGTCTAGGAAGGAGGCAGTAGCCCCGTGTCCACACTCCCCTATTATATCGCAGACCGCATCTGTCCGGAGTCAAGAGGGAGAGAGGCCAGCACGGTGGCTCACACTTGTAATCCCAGCACTTTGAGAGGCTGGGGTGAGAGAATTGCTTGAGCCTAGGAATTTGAGACCAGCCAGAGCAACAAAGTAAGATCTCATTTCTACAAAAAATAATAAGTTACCTGGGACAGTGGTGATGCACGCCTGTGGGCCCAGCTACTCAGGAGGCTGAGGCAGGAAGGAGGATTTCTTAAGCATGGGAAGTCATTGAGGTTGCAGTGAGCTGTGACTGGGCAACTGCACTCCAGCCTGGTTAACAAAGTGAGACCCTGTCTTAAAAAAAAAAAAGGTGAGGGGGAAGGGAGTATTTGCTCTCCTCTCCAACCCCGCCTTCCCAGCCATTCGGGGTTCCAGCAGGACCCCTGGGCCTGCCAGGCAGGGGCAGCAGCAGACAGCTTCCTGAGAAGCTGGGCATGGATGTAGAGATGTTTGATGCCTGGGGGGCTCACCAGCCCTGCTGTGTAGTCCTGCAGCGGCTCAGAACACCAGCTTCACCTGTCAGCTTCTTATCTGCCCTCCCCCAGCCTGGCCCAGCTCACTGACTCAGCCCTGCTGAAGCCTCTGTGCCCGTGCCCCCCTCCCTGCCATTCCACTGCCAGGCTGCCCTGCCTGCCATTGGGTTAAGGGATCCCCTAACTGTGCCCCAAAGGCCTATCGCAGTGCCCAGTGCCCTTCATTTACCTTAAGGTGTGTGCTGGGGCTTCCGAAGTCTAACTGGACAGACGTAATATATTACCTGGGAGGTGTGGACTATGACCGGGGCCTCATGCTGTGTAATGCTGGCAACTCTCACACCTGTCATTTGCTGCACCCCCTCTTACCTAACTCCTAAAGGACCGTGACTAAGGCCGTGGGGTCCCAGTTAACATGGTGCAAACTGATGTCAGGTTGCCTGGGTTTACGTCCTGGCGTTGCCACCTTGCAGCTCTGTGACCTTGGGCATTTACTTAACCTCTCTGTGCTTCAAAGTGATAATGAATGGAATGGTTACATATAAAGCGCTTAGCACAGTGTCTGGCCTGTAGTGAGGCCTCACTATTGCTCTGGTTAGGATGCTGTCTTCCCTTTATGAAGCCGGATATACCCAAGGCATACTTAGGTTTCCATCTCTGCACTGCCATTTTCCAGATGTATGACCTTGGATAGATTGGCCCCTGAACCTCAGCTCTGCTGTGACCTTGGAGACATTGACCCCTAAAGCTCAGCTTCAATATGACCTTGGATAGATTGGCCCCTGAACCTCAGCTCTGCTATGACCTTAGATAGACTGGCCTCTGAACCTTGACCTTGTTATGACTTTGGATAGATTGGCCCCTCAAGCTTAGCTCTGTTATGACCTTGGATAGATTGGCCCCTGAACCTTGACCCTTCCAAGGTTCTGTTCAGGATTCAGCTCTGTAATGTAATCCTCTATGAATCCCTTTCCTCTGTTGGGGGAAAGTGCAGGCAGGGCAGGGTCATTTGTTGAGCTGTGTATTCCCATGGCCTCCTGGCAGAGGCAAGTAGGCTTTGCATTTTCTTACCCGAGGGGACATTTATGGCCAAACCAAAGCAGAAGTTGCCATCAATAGCCATCTCTACCTTTTGACTTTTCTTTTCTCAAAGCTGGAAGCCTGCGAAAGGGAGCGGTGATGCTGAGTCCTTGAGTGAGGCTGGAAGGGGACTGATTATGACAGGAAGGGAGACAGACTGGGGTGGGGGAGGAAGATTCTCATGAGTCCCCTTCTCACTAGGAAGGGAAAAGAGGCCCAGGGATCCCACAGGGAGAACTCTAGGAGGTGGCCAGGGCTCTGCAGAGGTGGCTCCATGACAAGGTCACGTGGGCTTGGGCAGTGAGTCCCTCGGCAGCCACCGTCACAAGTCAGGCCCTGGTGAGATCTGGGAGGGGGAGAAGACCCCAAACAGCAAAGTGGACTTTCTTACCAGTGCGGGATGAACTCTCTGCGGAGTAAAGAAGATTTAGTGGAAATAAAGTGGGACTCAACCACACCTGAGTTTGTGGACTGGGCTTCAGCTACTCCACACACCAAGCCCTTGTGCTCCGTGGGGCTGCCCTTGCGGGTCCTTTCGACCCTCATGTCTCTGGCCTGAGTGCTGTAGGTCCTGGTGTTATCAGCCTTGCACTGAAGGACCTTGTGAGTGTGGCAGTCTCTCTAGCTGGGAAGGGGGACTCCTCCACAGACTCACATTTATGTCAACGAAGGGAAGGTGGGTGAGGAGTTGTAGGGACCTGTGCCTGGCTTGGGAATGGGGAGGTTTGCCTCCAGCAATGATGTCGCCCGGCTGTTCTTTGGAAGCCTGGGGGAGCCCTGTCACACTCACTCCCTGCCACTGGCTGGCGCTTCAAGAGGCGTGGGTTCTGCTCTTCCGGGGTGGCCTCAGCGCTCATCACCCCATCTTTCTTCCTGCCACACGTCCCTGTCATCCTGTGATTATGAGGCATTGTGGGAAGGTGGTGAGATGAATGGCTCTCCCTTCTTCTGCTCTTCCCTGCTTTCTCTGCCCAGCCCTCTCCCCGTCCTGTCTCTGGGCCTGTTCTCACCCCACCTTGTCCTGAGCCAGGCACTGCACGAAGGGTGGAGACAGTGGATTTCCTTGCTTCCTTCTCTGAACGCAGCTCCTCTGTGGGCCCACGATGAACCTTTCCAGTTCTGGCAGTTCCAGACCATCTCCCACAGACTCCCAGGTCACACAGAGGGAGGAGTCGGATGGCCTTCTGTGGCCCTTGAGGCTGGCCCTGCTCATCTTGAAGTATGGCCCTCAGCGTGGACCCTCCTGTGGGACCCCTGAGACTGTCCCCCTCCTCCCTGGCTCTGCCACCTGGAATCAAAGCAGCATCAGAGAGAGGGGCTGCTTCCCCCAGACTTCTCCGAGTTCTCCGTGGAGAATGTGACCACATCAACTGCAAAGCAAAGTCATTTTCCCGCTTTCTTCTGTGACAACTTAACATCATACATGGTTCATCAAGACGCAGAAACGGAAATCTCCTACCGCCACATCAAGTAACCCGGGCCCCTCTCCCAGCATCTGGCACCCACAGACACCTGCTGGCAGCAACACAGAGTAAGGGGTGAATCCCAGCCATGGGCTGCCGTAGCCCGTGGAGCAGGCAGCCTTCCCTCCCCCCTGCCTAGACCCCAGCCTCGGGGTGGGTAAGCAGTGGTTTGCAAGTCAAGGGCTGGGAGCTCTGACCGTGGCTTTGACATAAGTGGTTTGGGTCCCCTTGAGTGGGGAGCTTATTCTTTCAGTCCCTCTATTTACTCATTTGCAAAAGAAGAGACCTGGACTGGAGCCCACTCCAGCCTTGGTGGGAGGGGAACCATGGAGGAAGGGAGTGAGGGTTTGTGTGTGGAGAACACACGTGGTTGGGGACAAGATGGCAGGGCCGTGCCTCCATCAGGACTCACTTTTCCCAGTCACCCGGGCAGGAGGTTTAACCACAGCATCACTCCTCACTCAGTGCAGGGAGGAAACTGAGGATCTGACGTCATCCGGCGTGGGGATCACGCAACTATTCATGCAACTGGGATGGAACCCTGAACCTGTCTGTCCAGTGCCCACTTCCTTGCTGCCTCTCAGCCAGTCCTCTGCCAAGCTGAACAGAGTCCGTTTTGCAGGCAGCTTCCTTTTGCAAGGCACCCTCAGACCCTCCCAACAACCCAACAGGAAACAGGGCTGGCCACAGAACCCTGGGTCACAGACAGGGGACTGAAGCTTGGGAACCAGGCGACTGGCCTAGGAGGGGGAGCAGGAAGCCCGGGAGCAGGGTCTAGGTGGGGACTTCACCTGGGAGTTGAGGCTGCGGGGGGCGCCAGCCCGGGAGGTGGAAGCTGTGGCTCAGCGTGCACAGCTGGCCGACTCACCCATTGGCCAGCAATTCTGTCTGCTTCCCCGACACAGTATTCCCCCACACAGGCCTTATGAGACCGTCTTCAACGGCCATGAGTGCGGGACCCCAGGAGAGGGTTGGTGCCCCTGAAGAGTGAGCTACAAGTTGGCCTGCCTAGATGCTGGGCAGTGTGGGAAAGGGGCCACCTACCCCAGCTCCAGCCATGTGGTAGGGTAGGCCTGGTAGAGCCACCGCTGTGCAATCCATTCCTTTCTGTGCTCACACACCCCTGGGGTTGGAGTCATAAGTTTTGGAGTCAGACAGGCCTGGCTTCAAATCCCAGAGCCGCCTTGTACTGGCTGTTGAGGGTGGCCTTTTCTGACCCTGGCCCCACACCCTGGGGGCCTCTTCCTGCAGCCCTGGAGTTTGACTGTCTGGGAAGGAGCCCTGGCTCTGTTCCTTTCTAGTCATGAGACTTTGAGCGACTGACCTGACAGCTCACTCAGCTGCTCTGAGCCTCAGTTTCCCCATGTATAAAGAAATGAGAACAGCATCTTTTTCACACAGTGAATGAGAAGATTAAGCCAATGATGTGGGTGAAGTCCCCGGTGCCGGCCTGGCATGTGGGGAGTGGGCAACAGATGGTGGGTGGGGGGGCGGGGCCTGTTATTCTGCACATGAGGAGACCAAGATTCAGCTGTCATAGGACCTCACATGGGTGCATTTCAGGTGCCCATCTTCTGGCTAGGTCTGCAAAAGGAAGGTGCCTGGGCTGGAGGGCTGCCTGGGGGAGGAGAAAAAGATCAGCTTAGACTCTGGCAGCTGGAGGTTCTCCAGGTGGGATTCCCTGCTTTCCAGGTAAACATCTCTTAGCCTCTTTGGTGTTTGCTTGGGGCCCTCAGCAGAGCTTGGGTAGGAAATCTGCTCAGTATTACGTCCACCTGCCCCACGTCCCGTGGCTGGGATCCTTGGCGGGTCCTTCCACCATGGGCACCTGTGAGTCCAGTGCCCTCAATTTCAGCTGCTCACCTCCCCAAATATGACCAATGGCACCACCTACTGGCAAAGCCAAAATCTGTATTACTTGGCTCCTCTCTCTGTCTCCCCATACTCACGTGGTACAAGGGCCGGACAAGCCCACCTGCCGAGCCCTCCCCACGGGGGCCCTGTCACCGCTTCTCCAGCCTGTCTCTGCTGTGCTGTGCTCATTTTCCTCCTGGGCTACTGCTCAGCGTCCAACATGGTCTCCCCCATCCATTCTTGCCCCTGTAATCCTTTCTCCTTTCAAAACTAGCGACCCTTCTAAGATTCCAATAAGATTGGTTTAGCCACCCCCGCTCATAACCCTCAGTGGCTCCCCATTGCTCTCAGGGACACATCCAAACTTCATCACGGCTTGTAAGGCCCTGCATGATCTAGGCCCTGCCCTTGCCTCCTTCCTCTTGTCTGATAGCTTCATCTCCTCTTCCCAGCGAAATCTTCACTGGGCTGCTTGCGGGGCACAAACGCACCAGGGGCAGTCCTGCTTCTGGCCTTTGCCCAGGCTGATGCCTCTGCTCCTTTGCTGGACTCACTCCAAGTTCTTTTAAACTCTTCTAGACATCACCTCCTCCAAGAAGCCTTCCACTTGTAACAAATGGCCACACACGTGGTGGTTTAAAACAACACAAACTTACTCTCCTACAGTTCTGGAGGCCAGAAGACTCACAGGAGTGTTACGGGGCTGACACCAAGGCATCAGCGGGCTGCATTCCTCCTGGGCGGTTCGGGGAGAATCTCACCCTTGCCTTTTTTGGCTTCTAAGGCTGCCTGCATTCCTTGCTCTGGGCCCTTCCTTGTATCACTCCAGCCCCTTGCTTCCATCATCACATCTCCTCTTTCTCTGACCCTCCTGCCTCCCTGTTATAAAGATCTTGTGATTACATTTAGGACTACCCAGATAATCTGGGATAATCTCTCTATCTCAGGATCCTTAACTTAATCACAGTGGTAGAGTTCCTTTTGCCACATCAGGTAACGTGTGCAGGTTCTGGGGATCAGGACAAGGACACCTTTGCTGAGAGCATCATTCAGCCGATCACCCCTCTTTCTCCTAAGCACGGATGTGGTGCTTTTCTTCTGTGCTTACGTGGCCCCTGAGATTTCCTCTTTGTTGTACACATCCACATCCACATCCAAGTATGTGACTGTGCTTTGACTCGTCTCACTCCCCTGCTAGTCCCAGCTGCAAGGACTGAGCTGTCCTATGTGCCCCATGTTCCCGGGGCCTGGCGTGGTGCCTGGAATATAAGCACCATGGGCTGAATGTTTGTTGGATGAACACATGTCTGTCTCTCTGGTTTCTTCAGCCACATAAAGACTGACAGCAGGAAATGCAGCTCTGAGGCAGCCTCTGCAACCACTACATGTCCTGGTCAGGCTCCCTGTTTCCTTCATGTCTGCACCTGGGAGGTAGTGACCCCAGCAATCCAATAGGTTGGGAGAACTTCCTGAGGAAAGGTCTGGTGGCAAGATCAATGATGTTGAGATCAGAGGGGCTGATGATTTGGGGTAGCTGAAGGAAGCATGCGATTCTATGATGAGGAGTGATGGAGAAGGCAGGGAAAGAGGAAGGAAAGGGCTTCATCATGGTAGAGGGGCTTCCAATGTGTGCAGGAGGCAGTCTGCAATGGGGGAGGATGTGGCTCTAGCCAGCTGGTGCTAAAAAGACTGGAGACTCGTAGGCACACACTCTGCACATAGACTCCCTCTGATGGGGTTGTCACCGAGGCAACAGATAAAGCTGGTTACCCAGCAACAAGGCCCTGCCCCCTCTTCCTCCTATAGCCATAGCTGCCCCTTGGGAGTTTTATGCCCTTTCTAGATTGCACCAGTGTTTAGATGGAACCAGATTTCCTCTGTGTCCAAATACCAAGGCTAAGCAGATGAACGGGGGTCCTTTTGTCATTGTGGTGGGCAAGGGTCATGGATGAAGCATCAGAAGAGATGGGGGCCAAGGTGTCCCAGGCTGGGAGAGGAAAACAAGAGGATGTTTTGGCCTGATCTTTCCTGGGTGCTTTAGTTTTTCCATTTGTACTAACGTGCCCACCGGAAGAATGCCAGTCCGGGATCAGGAGACCTGGTTCCAGGGCCTGAATCTGTCTTTCACTTGCTCAGCATTTTGGGCAAGCAGCTTCCCCTCCTTGGTCCTCAGTTTCCCTATCTATGGGAGGACACTTTGGGGATGCTGTGACCAAGGCCCCTTCTGGGTTCCAGAACCTCAGGGGTAGAGAAGGAGCAGGCAGCCCCGTGCTCCCTGCCGGGTCTCCGCCCGCCCCCACCCACCCATCCTTGCTGCCATGTCTGGGTCTTGATCTATGGGAGGAGAGGGGAAGGTGGCCCCTTTGCTTCTGGGCCTCACTTCCATGAAGAACCCCAAATAGACTTTAGATCTCATCATCAAAGAAGTTTTAAGAGTCATTGTCATGTTTTATAAGTGAAAAGTATTAATTTGTCATTATAAACATTTAAAATAATCTGCAGTTTTTGTAACTCTATTTGCCATTTTTCATTTTAAAAATATACCTTAGTCGAAAGGATGGAAGGTGCCAGGCCTCTGTCCTTCTTCAAGGGCCCTGATTCCTGCTGTCCAGGGTCTCCCACAGGGGCTCTGGGGGTCTGGGCTGCCTTCCGTGGGAGAAGGACAGGACACAAGACCTTCAGAGGAGTGAGGTGGTCGGCAGGGCCAGGGCTGTGGGCACAGGAGGGGCCCGAGTGTTGAGGAGACTCACTCCTCAGGAAAGAGGAGGCCGGGGAGGCCCAGCTTGGGGAGAGCCGCCGGGAACAGTTGGGGTGAGCCATGCCTCTTCGTGCACAGCGCAGTGGGAACTTTGAGGCAAGGCTCTCAAAGGTGAGCTGAGCTACCCTCGTGCCAGGTTGGGCCTGGGCCTGCAGGGAGGACCCCTGGGGGTCGTTAGCTGGACCTCCTAGTTCCCAGCCCTTTGAGAGTTAGGGGTGAGGTAGGCTGGGGGTCAGGCACTCACACAGAATGAGCCCCGAGAGCATCCTGGCTCCGTGCCCTGTGAGCGGCCCCTCTCTCTCCATCACGTTTTAGTTTCTCCCCACTGCACCCCTGTCTGCCTGCTTCAGAAACTGAGTGCTGGGAAAGGCTGCACGAGGACCTCCATTCAGGGTCACCCAGGGGCGGTCAGCCTGGGCCCTCTTCTGCCTAGAGAGTCAGGAACCTCCTCTGCACCAAGACATACACCCAGTGTGCTGCGAGAAGCTGGTCATCCCAACCTCTCTGAGGATCCCACGCCCATCCTGGGGTGGGTGGGGTAGCCCATAGGTGGGAGGAGACTGGAGGTGTGGGGAGACTCAGATGCCTCCTCTAGGAGGCAGGTGGGCTGGGTTCGAGTCCCGGTTCGCTCATGGCTGCAGGAACACAGTAGGGCCATTTTGGTCTTGGGATCCCCCTTTGGGAAATGAAGAGGCTGGGCCCTCCAGAGCCTCCTGCATCTCAGATGTGCTCTGGTTCCCAAGCCATCCACCTGCCTCTTGGAGAAAACCTTCCCGCAGAGCGCCTGCGGGCAGATTTGTTCTGAGACAGCACCACCTGCTGGACATTCTGGGTAGGACGCCTCTCCCTTCTCAGGTGATCCCAGAATCCCAGAACTCGGGGCGACAGTAATAATGGTTTCTAAAAAGTACCATTGCACCTTCCGTACTTTGTACTTGGATCGTATCATTAAATCTTTACAATCGACCATAAGAGATGGGTGCTATCGTGGTTCAATTTTATAAATGATGAAACTGAGCTTTAGAGAGGTTAAACAACTTGCCTAAATTGGTCGGGGTGTGGCTGAAATTCAGTGCAGTCCTTCTGACTCCTTAGCTCCAGAGATCCCTAACCAGGCCCCTGGCTTTCAGAAGGGGTCCTGAGGCCCGTGGTGAGCGACTTGCCAAAACCTCATGGCAAGTCCATGATAAAGCTGGGAAACAGCCAAAATCAACTAGCTAGGGCATTACATATCGGGGGTTCTTTCAAGCTCGTCTTCGGGGTCTGACCCACTCTGTCAAGCTGGTAAGAAAGAAGCAGCTTCAAATTCACCCCAGGCAAGTGGGTTTCTCCTTAGAGCACCCTGAGGTCCCGCACTCTCCATCCACCCCTTGGTTGATTCCACCTTCCCCAGGTTTGGAAAACCTACCAAGTGTGGTTTGCAGCCCGCAGGAAGCAGGAAGCCAGGAACTTGCCAAGATTGAGAGAAGCTAAGTAACTTGCCCATGGTCACTATCAACTTTATTTATTTATTTATTTATTTTTAATGTTATTTGTTAATTTTTTGATTCATAGTCTTGCTCTGCTGCCCAGGCTGGAGTGCAGTGGCACAATCTCGGCTCACTGCAACCTCCGTCTTCCAGGTTCAAGCATTTCTCCTGCCTCAGCCTCCCAAGTAGCCAGGATTACAGGCACACACCACCACGCCCAGCTAATTTTTTTGTATTTTTAGTAGAGACAGGGTTTCACCATGTGGACCAGGCTGCTCTCAAACTCCTGACCTCAAGGGATATGCCTGCCTCGGCCTCCCAAAGTGCTGAGATTACAGACGTGAGCCACTGTGCCCAGCCACCAGCAATTTTATGCAGCAGCGGGGACCAGAATGTAGTGACCCAGCTTCCAGCTCAGGGCTTTCCCATTCCATCCTCCCCATGGTCCCATCACCCTGACTCACAGCGGGCCTGAGCTGGACCAGCCAGGGCTTAGCCAAGGACCAAAGTGGGAGCAGAAGGGAAGGAGCTGGAAGTCCATGCTCAAGACAGTGGGAGGTTTTGATGCCACAAGAACAGACACATTAAAAGAACCAACCAATCCATAAAAAGATAAAAAATCAGGCAAACAATAAAAATTCCCAGACAACCCCAGATCATGGAAGACCCCAATGTAAACTCCAAGAAGGAGGACTGACAAAATTGAAAAGTGTTAAAGCAAATTCTTGAAGAGCTGCACACTACATAGCAGTACGCCCTGTGAGCTGGAGGTATATTGTAAATGGCTGTTAAAAAGACCAGAGGTAATATACCAATACACGAACAGTGGTTGTTTCTGAGTAGTAGGATTGTGATTTTTTTCCTCTCCTTGACAGTCTATGTTTTCTAATTTTTTCTGCAAAGATTCTGTATTGTTCATGTAATAAGAAAAATTATTTGTAAAAAGGAAGGAAGAAGGGGAGTATCTTTATGATTTGGGAAAGAGGAGAAAGAATTTCTGAAACAAAACATAAACCAATAGGAAAACAAGCTACAGATATTTGCCATTTATATAATCGACAAGGGACTGTGATATGATATATAAATAATTCCTGTCAATCAATAAGAAAAAGATATCTAACTTAAGATAAAAATGGACTAAGCATATGTATAGGTAATTTGCAGAAGAGGAAATGTAAGTCATCAATAAGCACATGAAAAGTTGTTCAACCTCACTGGTTGTACCACTTCTCATTCATCATGTTGGCAAGAATGGAAAAGTCTGAAAATATTGAGTATCAGGAAAGATTTGGAGACATTAATCCTCTCATATGCTGCTGGGAGGAGTGTAAATTAGTAAGACCGCTTTGGGGAGAAATTTGGCAATAAGTAGTAAATTTGAAAATGCACATAGCAGTTTTGTTTTGAGATATATTCCTAGAGAAACTCTCATACTCATATGTACGCACAGGGAGATGTATGTGCTGTGGTGTGCTGGAGCCGACTTGTACAGCTTGCAAGACTGAGAGTGTTCAATTCTTCCCAACTCTGCATTTAGTGATGTCCTGTTGGCAGCTTGAAATCAGTCATGGCGGGAGTATTTCAAGAGAGCTGATGGTTAAACATTTGCCAGCACACCGCTGCAAATGGGTTCTTTGCAGCTTTGCTTTTAGGAGAAAAGTATTGGCTAGTCTAATGTAGACTAGCCATTAGTAGAAGAACAGGCAAATAAATTGTAGTATTCTCATTCTATAAAATAGTGTACAGAATTTAAAAGAAAAGAATTAGATGTATGTATCAACATAGACTGATTTTTTAAAACATATATATATATGTGTATATATATGTGTATATATATTTCTTGGCTTACTGCAGCCTCCACCTCCTAGGTTCCAGCGATTCTCCTGCCTCAGCTTCCCAAGTAGCTGGGATTACAGTCATGCACCACCATGCCAGGCTAATTTTTGTATTTTTAGTAAAGACAGGGTTTCACCACGTTGGCCAGGTTGGTCTTGAATGCTTGACCTCAAGTGATCCACCCGCCTCGACCTCCCAAAGTGCTGGAACTACAGGCGTGAGCCACCACACCCAGCCAAAAACATACTTTTAAGCTAAGAAAGCAAGTGACTGAATGAAAGATTACATAAGATATGACTATGTAGATTGAAAATAGTATTTAATATTTATGGAACATATGTCTGTGTGTAAAATAATTTTTAAATTGAATGGAAGGATAAATACCAAATTTATCATGCTGATTGTCTTTGAGAGGAGGGCTATAGGAAGGAGATAGAGGACTTTATCTGAGGTGTTTTATTTCTTTTGTTAATTCTGTATAAGCCGGGCTTTGGGAGACCAAGGCAGGTGGATCACAAGGTCAGGAGATGGAGACATCCTGGCTAACACGGTGAAACTCCGTCTCTACTAAAAATACAAAAAATTAGCCTGGCATGATGGTGGGTGCCTGTAGTCCCAGCTACTCAGGAGGCTGAGGCAGGAGAATCGCTTGAGCCCGGGAGGTAGTGGTTGCAGTGAGCCGAGATCGCACCATTGCATTCCAGCCTGGAGCAAGACTCTGTCTCAAAATATATAAATAAATAAGCAAATAAATAAATTAAATTAAATAATTCTGCATAATGAGTAATGCTAGCAAAACATTAACAACTGTCATTGTAGATGATAGAGTTGTGCGTGCTTGTGATGGTCTCTGTATTTTCTGTATTTTTAAAATAAAGGAAGCAGTGCTATAAACTTTCTTGCTCTATTTATGATTACTATAATTAGGGGGGCTATGATTATGGGTACAATTAATTTATACAGGGTCTTTTTATTATGAAGCATAATTCCAGAACAGTTGAGTTTCTCTATGTGATTTGCCTTTATTTTATGGACACTAAGTAAGATTATAACTAATCATGTTGTTCTCTTTGCATTGGCTGCTAGGAAGCTCAGCTGCAGATATTTGGCCTGAAAACCTCTAGCATTTATCCTGGACCTCCTATTTGCATTTACCTCATTCCTTGTTTTACCTTCTCTTTCTTACTCTCATTTTTTATTTGCTGTGATTTCTACATTTATTTGTTTTATAATGTACTTCATTTTGTATCATACTTAAGTTTAGAAACTGCTTTGAGTCTTTTCTGGAATGAAGCTGGTTGTAAATTAATTTATTTTTCAGATCCATCAGGTATGTAAGATGGGATCCAACAAGAGAGGGAGAAAGTCTCCTGAGTGCTCACTTAAAACATTAGCTAATATTAGAAGAGTATTCCCTCCTCTAAAGAGCCAGGAGAAGAAGTGAACAGATGGTTGCAAATACTAGCTAAGGTCAAAGCCAACGTCAGCAGAAGAAAAGGTCATCACAAGACTAGAGGGGGGCAGGTAGAAGGCAGGATCAGGAGCATAACAAGGCTACATGCATCGTTCATTTATTCATTCATTCATTCATTCATTCAGTAACTATTGAGCACCAGGCACCAGGTCAGAGGCAGGTAGGCTGCAAGGGAAGAAGAAAATGTACTGCACTGGGCAGAGGAGGCAGGCCAGACAGAAGGCCAACAGCAGCTCCTAGTGGCCCATCTAGATACCTGAGGGTCTAGAATTACCCAAATCCAGCTGGGGAAAACCCACACAGAGCAGCCAGGTGGTCTGGGCTGGAGGTGGCTGGTTGTTCTCACTCTGACAGGACTCCCCGTAGGGCCCTGGAAATCTTGGAATCACTTGCGGTAGCTAAGCCAGGATTCAATTTACAGACACTCATTCCACACACAGCCCGAATTGACGCATGGTATTGCAAAGGTGAGAAAACAGAAAAGATTGCAACTGGATGGTGGAATCTTAAAGCAACTACTGAGAAGCCTTGAAGCAAACCACTCCATGTCCCTGAGATGAACTTCTTCGTTTGCAAAATGGACACTACAATTCCTTGTCCGGTCAACCTCCTGACAGCAGATGTGAAGGAGAGAGGACTAGAATAGAGTGGACCATCAATAGGAGAGTGGTTTTATGTGTGTGAAGGAGCACCAAGTTGATTTTTCTACCCAAGCAACTAAGGGTGACGAGGACAGCTCACTGTTGGCTTTCTGCCTTCCACAATGAGTGACATGAATTGGCCAAAGGGGGAGGGCAGAGAGAGGTGGGGTCTAGGGGTTTAAGAGACCCAGTGCTGAGCAAATGAGTCCGTTTGGGAGGAAATGCCAAGTCTCTGAGTGCCATTGGCCGTGACAGTCTTCCCGGGCCCTGGCACAGCTATCCACCTCTTTCCCAAAGCCATACCCTTGAGGCTGGGGGCTGGGGATGCCCCATCTGATGGCAGCTCCTGCCATCCCCAGGGGTACCCCCAGCCTCTCAGTTGTGCCTCATTTACCCGGGCTGTTCCCCCTACCACATTGGACAATTATAGTTTTCTTTCCAAGCAGTGATTCTGCCAGGACCTAAGGAAGGGGAGGCCCCTTTGGTTCCTTCAAATGCCACCCTGGCTATTGCCCAGTCCTCCTCTCCCAGTATTACCCCCACCGCATCCCTGTTCCAGGCAGGAGTTCAAAGGGAGGGACTCTGAGATTGGTCCTGGAGCTGGGGCCTAACCTCAGGGAGCTTCCAGGATGATGGGAAGGCCAATGGGGGACCCCCTTCTTTATCTCAAGAACTTTAAAATGTAGAGAACAACCACACAACACACAACTCAATTCAAAGAATTGAATTTCCCACCTGGGTATGACAGAGGCTGGAGCTGGGGGAGGGGTAGAGTAGGAAGGCCATGAACTTTGGAGTCATGCAAATCTGAGACCTGACATTTATAGCCCCAAATGCCTTTCCACAGCAATACAAATTAAAAAGTGAAAATAAATGAATTAAACACCTACATTGAAAAATCAGGGGAAAAAATCGTGAAGACTCCACGGCAAGGTTTTCTGAGGAGGGAAGTCTACCATCTCTCAGTTTTTCCTCCAATGTGTGTCGCTCTCAGAGGGGTCCTGCCCTGCAGACTTCATATGGGGTGTGGGAATCTATGGACACCGATTCCCACCCGTGCAAGAATGTGCCTTGCAGACTTCCAACTGCAGAGAGCATAACCGATCCATTTGCTGTGCCCAGTGTTGTATTATTGTCAGAGCAGATTAATAATAAGACCTCAGGTACATAGCAAGCAGCCATTGATTTGGTGAATACATTTTTTTCCATTATGGTTAGAAAAGAGGATAGGAAACAGTTCACACTTAGATGGGAAAGACAAACTATTCATTTATGGTTTTGCCCCAGGACTACAGGAACTGTCCCACTCACTGTCATGATACAGTCTGAAGATAACTGTACCACCTAGTCATCCTTAGACTCTCACATAACCTCAGGGAGATGACATCACGCTGACTGGACAGGACCAGCAAGAGGCAGCAGATATGCTGGAGGCTTTGGTAAGATACACGAACTCCCAAGGGTGGAAGATTAACCCTAGGAGAATTCAGGGACCTGCCACTTCAGTGAAGTTGAGGGTTTCAGTGGACAGTGGGTGTGCTGAGATATCTTCTCCAAAATAAAGGACAAATTGCTGCATCTTGCATCTTCTACCACGATGAGGGAAGCACAGCCTGGGATAGAGCTCTTTGCATTCTGGAGGCAACACATTTCACATCAAGGAATATTGCTCCAGCCCATATCCTGGGTAGCTGAGAAGACAGCAAGGGGTGGGACCCAAAGAAGGAGAACATTCTGCAGCAGATCCAGACCAAGGTACAATCAGCCCTCTGTCTTGGTTCATATGATCTGGCAAATCCTACAGGGTTGGAGATGTTTGTGGTGGGAAAGGGCGCAGCATGGAGCTTATGGCAGGCTTCAGGACAAAGGCAGAATGAAGACCCGGGAATTCTGAAGCAAAGCCATGTAAGCCACAGCAGAGAATGACACTCCTTTTGTGAAACAGCTCCTGGCTGGCCTGTTACGGACCCTGGTAGAGATGAAACACTTGATCATTGGAGGCCAGGTGACCGTTTGTATGGAACCGCCCATTATGATCTGTGTTTTGTTTATTCCTGCAAATCATAAAGTCAGACCAAGAGTGGTCCATTGTCAGATGCAAGTGGTACATCTGGATCAAGTTTGAGCAGCACCAGAGGCATGAGTGAGTTGCAGGAGCAGGCAGTCGGTCTAGACTCCCATGCCACCTACCAACCTTGTACCAATGATCTTCCCCTAAGCAGCACATAGTTGCAAGTATGATATATGTGTGTGTGTGCACATGTCTGTGCATGTGTGTGTTGGGGGGTGTTTCTGTGTGACTAGCAACCAGCTGAAAAGGAAGGAAAAATCCTGAGTTTGGTTAAAGATGGATCAGTTTAATATGTGGATGCAAAGAGAAAAGAGATCGTGACTGTACTATGGTCACATTCAAGGTGACTCTGGGAGACAGTGGAGAAGGAGCGTCTTTCTGATGGATGGAGTTGTGATAAGTGCACCTGACTGCATTTGTATGGTGGGAGAAGCAGTCTGGAGTCAGAATATATACAGATTGTTGGGCAGGGGCCAATGCCCTGGCCATCTGGTCAGGTGTGTGGCAAATCAAAGTCAAGGACGTGTGGGGAGTGGCATATGGATGGGCATCTGGAGTAGGTATGGAGTATGAAGACCGCTATATGAAAGGCTAGTGCTCACCAAGAAACAGTCACCATGGAAGATGCACCAAACAAGCCAGTGGACAGAAGGACCTGGACAGTCAACACTCGCCATCCTTATCATTGGCATCCCAGAGCCAGCATGACAGGCCTGTGAGCAGATGGGCTATGACGGCAGAGACCTGGGGCTGCTATTGGCCCAATGACATGGGCTTCCACCTACCCAAGGCTGATCTAGCTCCTGCCACTTCCGAATGTCCAACTTGTCCATAATGGAGACTAATATCAAACCCTTGAAATGGCATTGTTTCCTTGAGGAGACCAACCGGCCACCTGGTGGTAAGTTGACTGCATCAGGATCCTCTTATCCTGGAAGGTACAGGGGGTCATCCTCTGCATCCTCCACCTGGAACAGGATGGATACCATCACATGGTATTCTAACGCTGTGTTTTCTCCCCTAGTTGAAGCAGGACTCTTTGAGGGCATGGATGAGTCCTAGTGAGTTCCTCAGACCCTGGCAAAAATGAGGGACTCAATCCACGTGTGCAGAGTGGTTGGGCCAAAAGACATTAAATGACGACTAGTGTCACATGCCCATGCACGCACACTGCATATTGTTACATCTTGTTACTCCTCCCAGTAGCCCTCTGGGGAAGATATCATCAGTATCTCCCTTTTACAGATGGGGAAACTGAGCCAGAGAAAGATATAGTCGCTTGCTCAGGAGATATAGGGCCAGGTGTGGCTCCACAGTGGGTCATCAGCACCTCTGCTCTGATCACTACACTGCACCGTTGTCTGTCTACAGAGCTTGGGGAAGGAAGGCATGAGCGGACTGCAGTGGCCACCAAGGCGGGGTCTGAGACGCTCCTTAGATAATCAGAGAAAGGACTGGGACAGACATTCTAGGCAGAGAAGCACATGACCGGTGCAGCAGACTGCTTGGTCTGAGGACTTGAGAGAGGTAAGGGCCAGGATCTGGAGTCATGGCGGGGCTTCCTGTCACCTGGGCAGTGTGAAAGGCTGCTGGGCAGGAGGCTGGATGGGGTGACGCCTGGTTTGGCAGTCACCGCAGTGTGCGTCAGGAGGGTGGAGAGAGGGACTAGGGCAGGAAGGACAGATGGGAGATGTCTGCAGCTGTCTTGGGGGAGGAATGGAGACCCTGAGATCAGAGGCAGGCATAGGAGTCAATAGAAGTTGATTAATTCAAGAGTCATTACAAAGAAAGCCTCCTTTGGAGGCAAACAGGAGGGTCTGTCTGGGAATCATGGACTCTGCCCCTGGGAAATTGGCCTTGCTGGCCTTAGAGTTGCATTTTTTAGTTATTCTCACAAGCCCCTGGGGTGGGAGGAGGAAGGAGGAGACAGGGTAGAAAGATGGGGATTGGGGATCCACCAGCCCCCAAGCTCTTAGCCTCTGTCTCTGCAATGTCAGGAATGGGCTCAGACACCAAGATAAACAATGTGTTGACCTGGCCCAGGCTGAGAATGATGCTGATAGTGACTATGAATCAGCCCTAGGCTTCAGTCCAGGAGCGAGAGACGTTTCCCAGTCAGGGGGAAGGGAGAAAGCCAACCACTGTTCTGGAAATTTCCACTCACATTATCTCCCTCTGACAGGGGAGCAAACTGAGGGCTCCAGAGGGGACGTGACTTGTTCAAGGTCACACAGCCAGTGAGAGGCAGTGTTTGAAAATGCACCCCTCTATCTTGAAGGCCAGAGTCACTGCAATTTGTGGGAATTTCCGGCCATGCAAAGCCCCCACCACCCCCATCCCCGTTGGAAGCCTTCCTGAGTTGTCTCCACCAGTCTAACCTGGTGCTTTTTGGACTCACATTGCCTCGGTAGTTAGGAGTCTCCTTTGTTCTGCAGTAAAGCAAGGCATCCCGAGGAGCCTGGAGCGAGGCATTCCTTTTCAATACATCCGGCAGCTGATTATCACTCAGCAAGCCACACACTGATTGCTGATTGTCAGAGCTAGAGCAGAGATAAAGGGAAGCACACGCGCCACATGGCCAGGCACCAGGGCTGCTCTAAAATGTTCCCATCTCCCTCCTTCCTGGCACATGGTAGCACTGCACACCTCTGCTCTCTTTGGAAGTTAAGTGAAGCCATATGGCTTGCCCTGACCTATAAAAATGTGAGCAGAGGTGACAAATGACCCTTTTGGGCGGAAGCTTTAAGAGCCAGTGTGTAGTTGGCTATGTCTCCTTCCTGCTTGCAGGGATGAAAGCAGGCTTTGCCACGGAGTCGCAGGTGGCCGTGAGGGAGCCCCTCCCTTCTGCTCCACTTTGGAGCCAGAAATAAACTCTTATTGATTTTAAGGGTGGTTGTCGTTAGCATAGCTTAACCTAGCCTATCCTGACTGACACAGAAATTTGTACCTAGAAGTGGGGTGCTGTTAAAGCAAACAAAAAACAACAAAAATATGCAGTATTCTCTTAGAGATTCAGTGGCAGCAATGAGGAACTGATGTTGAAGGCTGGAGAGGTGGAGAAACGTGTGGTGAAATTCTCAGCTGGAATTACTTGAAATGTAGGGAAAGAAGTTTGAAGACAGAAATTTACTAGTGTGGTTTCCTTGCTGTTGGCTGCATTTGGCAAAGTACTGCAGACGAGATGAGTTCAGAAACTGATTAAGGATGGGTCAACCTAATACATGAGTGCTTATGATGGGATCAATTTTGGATCTTTTGGGGTCTTTTGCTTCCAGCCAAGAAGAAGTAAGAGACTGGATTTACTGGCCCACCTGAAACAACTAAAAATATGAAACACTGCTTTTCAAGACACTAGACCTCAGGCAACAAAGTCATCCCTAAGACACAACAAACAAATGAGATAGGCCCTGTGGCCGTCCCAGCTTGCTGCCTTGAGAGAGCTTCCAGGCCACGGTGCAGGGAGAAGGCAGGTCCCAGCAGACTCCCTGGGTTGAGAAGGTGGAAGGAAGTGAATGTAAGGGGGCCCAGGCTGTCTGAGTTCGCAGGGCACAGGACTGGAGAGGAGAGAGCCACACAGAGTAAGGACTCCAAAGAGCCACCAAGGGTCTCCCTCAGGCATTTAGCAGAGTTCCAATCAGCACCTGCCTTTGAGGAAGTCCCGTGAGCCAGCAAAAGAACCACCCAAAAGGGTTAGAAGGAACAGCACAGAAGCTCATGCGGGGCCAGGAATAGTACCTGCTCTCCAGCCAGACTGAAAAACCTCCTAATTCACAGGGCACTGGGCGAAGCACTCAGGAGGATCTTGCTTTAGTAGTCGGGGATGATTAGCTCTAGATGATGTTGTTTTGCTGAAACTAACTCACCACTGGCACTGTGATT
The DNA here is from genome assembly GCF_003255815.1 of Theropithecus gelada. Classification (NCBI taxonomy): domain Eukaryota; kingdom Metazoa; phylum Chordata; class Mammalia; order Primates; family Cercopithecidae; genus Theropithecus; species Theropithecus gelada. Next base: position 44,158,920 of record NC_037674.1, on the reverse strand, counting down.
ATGGTATTGATTGCAGTGATATAGATTCCTTCGGGCTCAGCTTATTATCACCTTGTGTTGTGTGATGATCCAACTGCCCCATCACTTTTTCCTCTATCCAAAGTACTCTAAAGCCTTTGTTCATACAGCATTTTTGATGTCACTGGGTGTGAACTCATTTATGTACTGTCTCCTTCTGATGTTAGTCCTTAAAAATAAAATAATGCTAGTTGGTGCCAATAGGACTCTTACTCAAATGAACATGATGACCCTGAAATCACATTATGGTCCTTAGTTATAAGATGTTAAGTAGATCAATGATTTTCTTTCTATCCCTTTTTTTTTTTTTTTTTTTTGAGACAGGGTCTTGCTCTGTCACCCAGGCTGGAGTGCAGTGGCATCATTTTGACTCACTGCAGCCTCCGCCTTTCAGACTCAAGCCACCCTCCCACCTCATCCTCCCGAGTAGCTGTGACTAAAGGCACACACTCCCACAACACCTGGCTAACTTTTTAATATTTTTTGTAGAGATAGGGTTTTATAATATTTCCCAGGCTGGTCTCGAACTACTGAGCTCAAACTATTTGCCCGACTTAGCCTCCTAAAGTGTTGGGATTACAGGTGTGAGGCACTGTGCCCTTGCAGAGGATCTGAAAAGTCACGACTGTTTTCATAATAATCCTCTTTTTACTGTGTTAAAATGTGCACTGATGGTGGAAAAGCAAAGGCGGCTAAAACTGCTGGTGCTTTTAGCATGAATCAGGGCAGACTATACTGACAGTCACTGACTCTGTGTGTGTGTGTGTTTTAACCATCATGCACTTGCAGTTTAAAAAAAAAGCCAATTTTACTTAAGAATGTTCTTCATGAGGCAGTTAAAATTATTTGTGTTATTAAATATTGACCCTTGAGGACTTGCCATTTTAATATTCTAATTCAGTGTGACAAAATGGGAAAATGTATACAGCAGCTCTGCTGCATACAAAAGCATGGTGATTGTTTAAATGAAAGGGACTGGTGAGATTGAATTGTGAGCTAAACTGCACATTTTTCATTGAGCACCGATTTTACTTGAAAAACAGATAAGGTAAAGTTAATCAGACTTGCGTATTTGGTAGACATTATCTTGAAAATAAATGAAAGGAGCCCATCACTTCAAGGAAAATAATTCATAATCATTGTTGCCAATTATAAAATTCAAAATTTCACGTGTAAATTAGAATTTTGGAAAACTTGCATTTGCTACTGTGGGACTGACAGCTTCCCAATGCATTGTGATGGGTTGTGATGTTAAGTAATGTTTTTTAAAAAATATTGTTTAATTAAATGTGTCAATGTTTGGAAGATCTACATAATTCAGTGAACTAATATTTTCTAAGTGATCAATGTATGATGTTTCAAAATCATGCACAGGCAAAAATCCATTTAAAGTGCAAGGTTGACAAATGGATTTTAATGTTACAGAGTATGAAAATATACTGATGTGATTTCAAATTCCACATTGCAACGAATCTTTAAGAAACTCCTTCTGGTTGAGTTTTGTTGCATGGTTAAGGGAGAATATCTACAATTATCTTCAAAATCTGTTAAAATACTCCTCCCTTTTTCAACTGCACGCTTGTGTAAAGCCAGATTTTCTTTATATACTTTAACCAAAACAACATTTCGCAATAGAATGACTGCAAAAGCAGGAAGGAGAATCCAGCTATCTTCTATTAACCAAATAGCAAAGAGATTTCCAAAACAATGTCACTCATTTTATTACTTCTGTTTGTTTGGGAAAATACCAATATTTTGATTAAAATATGTTAATACATAATATGTTTATGGCTGTTATTTAAAAATGCATTAATAAGTATTTCAAAATGTTCTGTTTTTCTATTATGATAAATATTATTATCACTATTACTTAAGACAGGATCTCACTCTGTCACCCAGGCAGACTCAATCTTGGCTCACTGTAGCCTCAACCTCCCAGGCTCAAGCAATCTTCCCACCTCAGCCCCCTGAGTAGCTGGGACTACGGGCACACACCACTACCAGCTAATTTTTTGTATTTTTAGTAGAGATGGGGTTTTGCCATGTTGCCCAGGCTTGTCTTGAGCTCCTGGGCTCAAGTGATCTGCCTGCCTGCCTTGGCCGCCCAAAGTGCTGGGATTACAGGTGTGAGCCACTGCACCTGCTGTGATAATTATTGATAGATGTATCTCATATGTTCCAGTTATCAATTTACTGACTCTCAGTTCCAAATTTATCCTTCACTACCAGCTCTGCAAAAACGGAGATGGGCCCATTAAATATTTTTCTTTTGCCAGCGGGCACAGGGGTAAGCTTTGTCAGTAGAGGGCTCTACAGAGACATAGCAGAAGGAAGGGGTCTTCCTCCCACTGTTTTCTCTCAGCAGGCTCCTGCAGCTTTGGCTTCACTCGTGCTCAGCTCTGCTGCCTTGTGACTAGCCTTTATCTTTGGTTACTGGACTGTCTCCTATATCTCTAGAAGCCTGTAGGCATTAAGTAGCTTAATACAATTCAATTATAATGCAAAAATTTGAATTCTGACACAAAAACCGAGATGTAAAGGTATGATTACTGTTCTGTGGTATAAAAACATAAAGGATTAATGGCTTTTCAAAGCATCCACGCCTCAGGACTTTAGCCAACTGACCTCTTAGAAAGGAAGATTCCCTGGCCGTATCTCCTTCCCTGACCATATAAAGTGAGACCCAGACCCATGAGAACCTACAGGCCACTGGAATGACACTTCTTTACAGTGCGAGGAGTCCTAATAGGTCCAGGGATCCTCTTCTTCTCTCCCAGTAGGTCTAGGGAGGTTGGCAGATGACAATAAAGCTGAGGGTTTTTTGTTTTGTTTTTTTTTTTGTTACATTAATAAACTTCTGAGTTTCTTCTCTCTAGGTGAAGGCTTATTCATTTAAAGCGAACTTGAAGACTGGACTTCAATCAAAATAATGAAGAGAAAGGACCAAAATGGGGCCAAATCAACTGGGATAATGTGAGCTCTGACCATGCAGAGAAAAAAGAAGAGCAATTCATATGCTGAAGTCACCGCCGACTCCAGCAGCAGATGCCAGGGCAACGCTCAGGACCTCCTCACAGTCACCAGCCCAGGGGACACTCAGGACCAGCCCCTCCACAGCTGAGGCCAGAGGTTCCAGAGGGCACATACTGCGTCAGTCTGAAGCCCCATCATTCCTGTACTGCCACATCCTGTGTATTTTTACCTAATGAAGCCAAGCCTAGCTTTGGAAATATGCATTATTTTATGCAATTAAAAGTTACTGGGGGACAGGTGGGCCTCCTGGAAAGCTGTGGTTACTCCCCTCTTCCTCTGCACACACCAGGAGTCTCAGCGGAGGCAGAGAAAAAAAAGGAGAAAGGGAAAAAATTATTGGGATAAATTAAATTGTAGGATTTCTTGCTTCTGTTACCCAGTGGATAGTGATTTGAAGGAGATCAGATCAATGACTAGAGAAAAAAATATATATATATATATTTCTCTGAATAGTTAAAGGTAACAAAAGTAAATGTGTGACCTTGCTACTTGGATATACTTTATTGTTCCACCTAAATAATACCCACTCTATGAATAAGGCTCCCCGCCACACACCAGACAGCTGATGCTCAACACATACTTATTAAATGGAAGTTACTAAGCTCCAACCATGCACTCTATAGCAGGATTTGGCAAACTTTTTCCGTACAGGGCCAGACAGTAAATATTTTAGGTTTTGCCGCATAGGATCCTTGTAGCAACTACTCAAGTCTGCTGTTGTGGCTTAAAGGCAGCCATAGACAATATGTAAACAAGGCCGTGTTCCAAGAAAACTTTATTTAAACACTGCATGTTCTTACTTATAATTGGGAGCTGAACAATGTGAACACATGGGCACAGGGACGGGAACAACACATACTGGGGTCTTTGGGGGAGGCGGGGGGAGGGAGAGCACTGGGAAAAATGGCTGATGCATGCTGGGCTTAATACATAGGTGATGGGTTGACAGGTGCAGAAAATCACCATAGTACATATTTACCTATGTAACAAACCTGCACACCCTGCACATGTACCACAGAACTTAAAAAAAAATAGCAAAAAGACCCCAAAACTTTATTTACAAAAACAAGCAGTGGGCTAGTCTGACCCACTACAGCCGTGGGCTGTAGTTTGCTAACCTCTGCCCTAAATCATAGCAGCCAGAGTGCCCATGCTATTGCCTAGTAGTCTCTGGAGAATAATGGCCTCTCTTCTTTCACCCTCCAGATCTCACGTGAGTGGCCTCACAGCCAACTCTAATCCAGAACCACCCTGAAGGGAATTCTGGGAAATGCAGTTCTTGGCTTCTCCTCTTCAAGAGGGTGGCAGTGATGCTAAATTGACAACAGGTAATCCAGCATACCAACGTGTCTGAATCACCTAAGATTTACAGGCCAAGGTGCCAGGATGATAGAAACCAACTTTTCAGAATCACCTATTGTTCTTTGGATTAAAACACTAGATTAGGCTTGTGTGTGGGTGACACAAAATCCAAAATAAAAGTGTTTCACTGAGGCAATTTAATTCTGTCTCATATCAGGTAGGCTTGGGGTGGTGCTCCACAGTGGCAGGAGCTCAGTTTCCTTCAATCTCGATACTCCACCATTCGTGGTTTCCCTGCCAGCATCACTTCCTGGCTCCAGGTGGCTGCAGGAAGCAGGCCAACTTTCCAGCCAATAGGAAGGAGGAAGGGCTGATGAAAGGCATAGTCCCTCCATTTACAAATATTTTCCAGAAAGTGTCTCTGCCACTTCTGTTTCCATGTCATTGGCCAGAGCTTAGTCACAAGGACAAACTTAGCTGCAAGACAGAATGAGAAAATGACTTTTTATTTCAGTTTTTATTCAGAAATTTAGTTTTTAGCTGGCCTTGTCACAGCTAAAAATCAGTGGTCTATGACCAAGGAAGAAAAAACAAATATTAAAACACTATCAGTGGTCTTTGACATACCAAAGTATCACAATCACACTTTGCAAAGGCTAAGATTCTGAAACCACATCACGTTATTACAGGCCAGTGTTACAGAGTTGCATCATATTCTTACAGGCCAATGTTCTGAAATGCTGTGCTATTATAGACCAGGGATTCTGAATCACTTAAGATTCTCATTGGCTAAGGTTCTAGAATTAAATAGTAGTTTTTCAGGCCAAGATTCCAAAGTCACATAAGATTCCTACAAGCCAAGATTCAAAATCACAAAACCTAATAAGCCAACCTTTGCAAATCACATGAAATTCTTGTGAGCAAACATCCAGAAATATAAGAGATTTCTACAGAACAAGTTTCAAAACTCATGCAAGATTCCTACCAGCCAACGTACATGGAGATCAAGATTCCAAAATTAAACTGAACTTCTTGTAAACTAGGCTTCCAGGTTCACACAATATTCTTATAGAGCAAGTTTCTGATGCCATACCATGTGATCATAGTGCTATTCTGACAGCTATGATCCTGGAATCAAACATATTTATTTCAAGCCAAGTTTTCAGAATCACATAATGTTTTAATAAACCAAGTTTTCAGAAACATATAAGTTTATTATAAATCAAGTTTCCAGAAGCACATAAGGTTATAAAATGGCATAACATTGTTAAAAGCCAAAATTACAAATCACGTATCATTTTTACAGGTCAATGTTCCAGAATCACCTGAAGTTCTTTCAACCATTGTATCTAGAAACACACAGCATTCCTAGAGGCTAACATTCCATAAATCCATATAATTCTTACAAACCAAGTTTCCAGAATCAAACAATGTTCTTAAATAACCTGAGTTCTTGAATCCTACATAATTCTTGTAGATGACATTCCTGGTCTCTGGTTTCCTAAGTCTCCCAAATGAGCTAGCAATTGAAGTTGACTGTGTTTTCTCCCAAATTAGGATTCACAAAATATTACCTTTTTCAATGCCAGTGGCAGGTGGTCTCCCTCTCTCAGGAACCCCAACAGATTCTGGAAATGTCCTACAAGAGGCAGGAGGACCAGAGTGGTATTAACACTGTATGAAAGCTTAATAATAATAATAATTAGAACAACATTTATTCAATGCCTACCATGTGCCTCATACTAAGTTCCTGACATACTTCATCTCATTTAACCATCCCAGTCACTCTGTGGTTGAATTATCTGTGTAATTAGTCATCATCAATATGCTCATTTTATAGGTTAAAAAATCCAGTCTAAGAAAGATTAGGTAAGTTGACTAAGGTCATACAACTATGAAGTAGCAGATTCCAAATTATAACCTTGGTTGTTGATTCCAGGGCTACAGAGGGATACCTCCAGCATTGGGGCAGAGCATAGGATAAGGCTCTCTTTTATTAGGCCTCTCCCTTTGGGATCAAAACTACTAAATTTCAGCAGAAACATGATCAAAGGAACCATCTGAAGAAATGATCCTTCTTTGGGGTGGGCAAGAGGTGAGGTGCCTAGGTGACTCAGAGAGGCATACATCTAAATAAGGTGGTGATATGGTGTGGCTCTGTCCCCACCCAAATCTTATCTTGAATTGTAGGTCCCATAACTCTCACGTGTTGTGGGAGGTACCCAGTGGGAGATAACTGAATCATGGGGACAGTTTCCCCCATACTCTTCTCATGGTAGTGAATAAGTCTCACATGATCTAATGCTTTTATAAAGGGAAACCCCTTTTGTGTGATTCTCATTCACTCTTTTGTCTGCTGCCATGTAAGACATGTCTTTCGCCTTCTGCTACAATTGTGAGGCCTCCCCAGCCACGTGGAACTGTGAGTCCTTTAAACCTCATTTTCTTTATAAATTACCCAGTCTTGGGTATGTCTTTATCAGCAGCATGAAAATGGACTAGTACAGCTGGTGAGGATGAAGCTTCCAGTGCATTCTCATGTAACATAACCCATTGTGTTGGCACATGTAGGAAGAATGAATGCATTGGCTAAGCAGCTGTACCCTTCAGTGTGTTTTCAAAGGGTAAGTTAGCAGTCTTTAATTGGCAGTAAATAGGGAAAAGGGGATTCCTGGACTGGCTGACAGGAGTGCTCTGGTCCATTTGGTAAATAAATTCCTAAGGTGAAAGTTGAGTTCATTATTCAGTAGTTACTTGTTGAGTTTCTCTTGTGTACCTGGATCTGGAGATAAAACACTATGAAGATGTTTAAGGCAAAATTTTTGTCTTTAAGAAGTGCCACTTTACCAGAGAAATAGGTGAACAAAGATAAAACATTGGTGCAGCTAGGAGAGGACTGCATCTGTGTGCATGTGTGTATGCAAGTGTGTGCATGTGTGTACACTTATGTGCAGGTGTGTGTACACATCCATGCATGTGTGTGTGTATGTGTATGCACAAGGAGATGGGGAAAAGAAAGTTTCATGGAGATGAAGGAGGTAAGTTGCATTTAGAAGGGCAAGAAAGAAGTCTGCTAGGTGGGGTGGTTTTGGCAGAGGTGGTGGGAGGCCTTTCCACCCAGAGGATCCACCATTATGCAGGTTGTCCAGGGGAAAGGGCATCAGCGTGCATGGAGAACCATGAAGCACAAGTCCTATCTTAGAAATAGAGCTTATGTTAGGAAGTTAGGGGTCAGGGAGAGTTTAGGGCAGACTGGGTCTTGTTTGGATCTGTCCCAGAGGCTACAGAGAGGCACTGAACACGAGGATGTAAGGAGGCTGGGCACAAGTGTGTGAGGGCTGTGGTGGGAAAATGACCACAGAAAGGTCCCCACCCTTTGATCACCTTCTCTGGGATCTTGTATTTGGGGAACAGATGTTTCAGTTGAATATTCTATACTCTTGCTCTAACATGTTTTCATTATGATTGTTTTAAGAACTATCATGTCGAAAATAATCTTTGGAAATGTTTAAGACACTGATTTTTAAAACTATGCTTGGGGAGGAATGGCTACTCATCTTCCTGACCTCATTCTCTCAAGGCCCCTGCCCAAGGAGGCCCAGCCTCAGGTTTGGCTTCTCTCTTTTTACCACAAAGGAGTGGCAGTTACCTCTAGTCAACTGATACTCAGTGATCCAGCCACTCTGCATCTAGCTCCACAGTCTGTCAACAACATTGGTGAGTCTATCCCAGGTCCTTCCTGGTCAGGTTTGTCTGTTTATTTGTTCATGTGTCCAACTAACAATTTTGCACATATATTATATGTCTGTTTAATCTGGAAACCTTTTAATCCATATCTGCTCCCTCTAGCCTAGTTGAAAGTTTCTAAATTAAATTCAGCACACAAAATTTCCACTTCTGGTTATAATAAAGCAACAGAATCCACACTTACCTTTCCATCATAGTAAACTAGCAAACAGATTGAAATATATTAAATAACTTTTCAGATATTGGTTAACAGGCACCATGGAGTATGATATCAGGGGGAAGGGAAACAAAAAGATGAGCCAAATGATCTCTGGGGATTTGTGTCTAGAGGCACATTCTGGATTGTGGTGCAAGGAAGAATATCAAGTACAGCATGAAGGTTTTACTGAGCTGAGAAGACAGAGATTAATGTTCAGGCACCATGAAGAAAAAGAGCTCTAAAAAGTGCAAAAGGATTTCATTGGAGCTTTGCTGAATTATAGGCCATCCATGTTGAGGTTGAAACTTCATGAATTCAGGCAAAGAATAACAGTGGATTTTAAAGTTGAATAGTTTCCAGAGTTTATACAGGTGAGGAGATGTTTAGGCTCTGTCAGGCCTCTGAGCCCAAGCCAAGCCATCGCATGCCCTGTGACTTGCATGTATATGCTCAGATGGCCTGAAGTAACTGAAGAATCACAAAAGAAGTGCAAATGCCCTGCCTTGCCTTAACTGATGACATTCCACCACAAAAGAAGTAAAAATGGCCGGTCCTTGCCTTAAGCGATGATATTATCTTGTGAAATTCCTTTTCCTGGCTCATCCTGGCTCAAAAACCTCCCCCACTGAGCACCTTGTGACCCTCACTCCTGCCTGCCAGAGAACAACCTCCCTTTGACTGTAATTTTCCTTTACCTACCCAAATCCTATAAAACGGCCCCACCCTTATGTCCCTTCGCTGACTCTCTTTTTGGACTCAGCCTGCCTGCACCCAGGTGAAATAAACAGCCGTGTTGCTCACAATTAAGCTAAAGTTTAATTAAAAATTAATAGACATGCCAAGAATGAGAATAATGTAACTCAAAACCAGGAGAAAAATCAGTCAGTAGAAATAGAAACAGAAATGACAGAGATGACAAGATTAACAAACAAGGTATTTAAAATGCTATTATCAATCTGCTCAATATGTTCAAGGACTTAAATAAAAATGTGAACACAATTAGGAAAAATAGAAGATACAAAAAAGCCATTTAAAAAGAACCTGAAATTACTAGAGACAAAAAACACAATATATGAAATGAAAATTTCACTGGATGGGGTTAAGAACAGATGAGAAGAAAACATGAAGTTGAAGACACAGCAACAGAAACCATTGACACCAAAACATAGAAATGCAAAAGGCTAAACAATAAATAAGCATAGCCACAACGTCTTATGGGGCAGCATCAAACAGTCTAATACATATGTAGCTAAAGTACCAGAGGAGAGAAAAAAAGATAGAAAAATATTTAAAGAAATATTGAAGAAAATTTTTCCAAATTTGATGAATAATGTGAACCCACAGATCCAAGAACCTGAATGAGTCCCAAACGTAACAAAACAAAAACAAAAAAACCCAAAGGTACATCATGATAAAATTGTTGAAAATTAGTAATGAAACTTTTAAAAGCAACTGGAGAGAAAAAGACACTATGTCAGAGGAAAACAGATTTAAATACCACAGACTTTTTGTCATAAACTATGCATATTAGAATACGATGAAAGACATTTTTAAGGTACTAAAAGAAAAAAAATCCTGTCAACCTAGAATTCCATATTCAGTAAAAATATCCTTCAAAAACAAAGACAAACTAAATACTTTTTTTTTTTTGACAAAAACAAAGCTGCTAAAATTCAATCCTGGTAGATCTACACTCTGAGAAAAGCTAAAGAAAATCTTTTAGGTAGAAGTAAAATGATACTAGGTGAAACTTTGATTTACTTAAAACAATAGAGAGCATCGAAAGTAGTAAATATGTTGGTAAATATAAAATATTTTTTCTTAGTTTGAAAGTTCTTTCTTTCTTTCTTTTTCTTTTTTTTTTTGAGATAGAGTTTCCCTCTTGTGCCCAGGCTGAAGTGCAGTGGCATGATCTCGGCTCACTGCAACCTCTGCCTCCTGGATTCAAGCGATTCTCCTGCCTCAGTCTCCTGAGTAGCTGGGATTACGGGCACACATCACCATGCTCAGCCTTTTTTTTTTTTTGTATTTTTAGTTGAGATGAGGTTTCACCATGTTGGCCAGGCTGGTTTCAGACTCCTGACCTCAGGTGATCCACCCACTTAAGCCTCCCAAAGTGCTGGGATTATAGGTGTGCGCCACTGGCCACTGTGCCAGGCCTTATTTTGAAAGTTCTTTAAAAGACAAGTGAATAAATGTATGACAATAATAGCATAAAGGATGGGTGGGGTAAATGACAGTATAGTGTTGTAAGGGTCGTGGATTGTATGTAAAAGTATGTAATTTTATTTAAAGTTGTACTATGGTGAGCTAAAGATATATATCGTAAGCCACAGAGCAACCACTAAAAATAAAACAAAAAAGAATGAGCAAAAAGTAGATGAGACAAACAGGAAACAAACAATAAAATGGTAGATTTATACCAAAAATCACATTAACTGTAAATGGTCTAAACAATAAAGAGGCAGATTCAACTACATGCTATCTATAAGAAATCCACCTTAAATGTAAAGGCATACATATTTTGCAAGTAAAATGATGAATTCAGATACACCATGAAAACAATAATCATATGAAAACTGGTTTGACCACATTAGTATGAGAAGAAGTAGTGTTTAGAAAAAAGAATATCACTAGACATAAGAGAAATATTTAATTGTAATAAAGCACACAATTTATCAAGAAGACACAAAAATCCTTAATATGTATACTGATATTAATATAGCTTCAAGAGAGATGAAGAAAAACTAACATAAGTGCAAGGACAGACATTCAAAATTATTGTTGGATATTTCCATACCCTCTTAATTATTGATAGTACAAGTAGTAGGTAAATCAGCAAAGATGAAGAAGACTTGAGCAATATCACCAATTTGACCTAATTGCCATTTCTTGATTATCTACTCACCACCACCAAAAGAATACATATTATTTTCAAGTATACATGGAGCATGTATTAAGAAAGGTCATTTTCTGTGCCATAAAAAATGTCTCAGCATATATATATATATTTATTTAGATGGAGTCTCGCTCTGTTGCCCAGGCTGGAGTGCAGTGGCATGATCCTGGCTTACTGCAAGCTCTGCCTCCTGGGTTCACGCCATTCTCCTGCCTCAGCCTCCTGAGTAGCTGGGACTACAGGCGCCTGCCATCACGCCTGGTTAATTTTTTGTATTTTTTAGTAGAGATAGGGTTTCACCGTGGTAGTCAGGATGGTCTTGAACTCCTGACCTCATGATTCACCCGTCTCGGCCTCCCAAAGCGCTGGGATTACCGGCGTGAGCCAATGCGCCCAGTCATCTTAGCATATTTTTAAGGATTGAAACAAAGCATATTTTCTGACCAAAATGGAATTAAAACACAAATCAACAACAGAAAAATATAAAAAATCCTAGAATGTATGGAAGTTAAAGACTTCACTTCTAAGCAACATTTGGTTCAAAGAGTACATCACAGGGAGATTTAAAGATATTTCAACTAAATGAAAATGAAAATTCAACGTAACAAAATTTGTGACATATAGATAAGGTGGTGATTAATGAGAGATACATGTCTTTAAATGCTCATATTAGAATAGAAAGAGGTTTTTATCAATATTCTAAGCTTTCATCTTTAGAAACAGAAGAGCAAATTGCATACAATTGAGAAATCCAACAAAACCAATTTAAAAAGATCAATAAATTGAAAAATTTGCAACAAGATTTATCTGAGAAAAAGAGAGAGTGAGCATGAGTGCTAATATAATGAATGAAAGAGGAGGCATAACTAGAGATGCTAGAGATAATAACAACACAGTAAGGGAATATAATGAAAGACTTTATGTCAAAAAAATCAACAACTTAGATGAAATGGCCAATTGCTAAAGGGTACAACTTAAAAAAAAATAGAAAACCCAAATAGCCATATACATGTTATGAATACATTTCTTGAACTTTGTGATATCTCATCTTTAGAGTTGTTTGTGTTACCTATTGTGACCTGTGTTGACTGATATGACTTGGAAAGAACACAAGCAAATAAAATGCTTTGGTTACTTACTCCTAAATTGATAAGGATATAGAGAGCAAAAAGCAGTAAATAGATTTATGCTTCCCAACATATTAAATACGGAAGCACACTGATGAAAAATACTCTCTCCTGATAAGCCACAGCAAGAATGTACACACAAAGAGTCAGGGAACAAAACCCCAGCCTGACAAACCACCTTCAAGCCACTTCCTATTGAACAACCCGTGTACTTCGCTCCCTTTGCTTGTCCAGGAAACACTGGAGTGTCAGAGATCAGAGGGCATCTAGTAGTTGTTGAGGCAAAGAGAAAGACAAATTTAGGATTAGTCTGCGCCACTTCCATCTTTTAGGTTTGCTTTAGCCGTTTAGCTTTTAAAAGAAATAACTGCATGAATTTATAAATGTTTAATTAAGCCATTTTGTGTGCTTTTTCAGTTTTGTTTCTGCTAAAATTTGAGCAAAATTGGAATTAAAACCGAAACTTAAATGCAACACATATTCGTCGAAGAAACTGAATTCATAATTTAAAAGCCCCTTTCCTATCCCCAAAACACAAAATACTCCAGACCCAGATGAACTCACTAGTGAATTCCAACAAACGCTTAAGAAAGAAATATCAATTCAAAAAAGAAAAAACTCAGGAAAAAGAGGAGGGAACATATTCCAACTCATATGAGACTATCATGCCCCAATACTAATAAAGCTACATACAGATATTACCAAAAAGGGAAGAAAACTATACATCAATATCACTCATGGTGATAAATCCTTACAAAACATAAGCAAATAGAACTAACAATATTTTAAGGGACAGTATACCATGCAAAAGCAGGGCTTATCCCAGGAAAGCAAGATTGCTTTGATATCCAAAAGTTGATCATTGTAATTCACTACATTAATAGAACAAAGGATAAAAACCATATATCCCATAAATCCATCTCAATAGATGCAGAAAAAGCACTTGAAAAGTGGTAATTTATGATTAAAATTACTAATAAACTAGGAATAGAAGAAAACTTCCTCAACTTGATAAAGAGAATATGTAAAAAACCTATGACCTGATAAAGAGAATCAGTTAAAGGTAAAAGACTGTATGGTTTCCTTCCAGTGTCAGAAACAAGACAAAATATCTGCTTTTATTACTTCTATTCAACATTGTCTTAAAGATCCTATCCAGTGAAATAGGCAAGAAAAAGAAATAAAAGACATCTGAATTGGAAAGGAAGAAATAAACTGTCTTCATTAGCAGACAACATAATTGTGTACATAGAAAGTTCTAAGGAACATATATTTTTAAAGGTTTGAGAACTCATAAGTGACTTGGTGACTTTAGTGAGATCACAGGATGCAAGGCCAATAAGTAAAGATCAGCTGTTTCTCTCTACCAACAACAAGAGCTAGAAATAAAAATTTACAAAATACCATTTACAGTAGCATCAAATAATGAGAAACACTTTGGGATAAATTTGACAAAATATGTGTAAGATTTGTACTTTGAAAACTACAAAATACTGCTGAGAGGAATTTTAAAAGAACTAAATAAAGGGAGAGCTGTAATATGTTCATGGATTGGAGTCCTGCTAAAATGTTAATGTACTTCATATTGACTGATAAAATTTCAGAGGCTTTTAAAAGTAGTTGACGAGCTTAGTGTAAAATTTTTGTGTAAAAGATTTAGAAAATCTGCCACAATTTTGAAAAAGAAAAAGTTGGAGGACTTATATTACCTGACTTTCATACTTATTATAAAGCTACAGTAATGAAGAGAGTGTAGCACTGGTATCAAATTTGTCATATAGATCAATGGAATAGAATAAAGAATCAAAAATAGACTCACAGATACATGGTCGATTGATTGTTAACATATTTCAATAAAGGAAAAGAGAGTCTTCCAACAAATGGTACTGGAATAATTAGATACTCATATGAGGAAAAAATAAACCTCACATAAAAACGAACCCAAAATAGGAAAAAGATCTAAAGGTGGAAGATAAAACTATTAAACCAATAGGAAAGAAAAATAGAAGAAAATCTTTTCAACTTTGGGGTAAGCAAGGATTCCCTGGCTGGGAAAGAAAAATAAAAAACCACAAAAGAAAAAAATTGATAACTTGGTCTTTCTGTTAGTTTGTTAGGGCTGCCACGACAGAATACCACAGACTGGGTAATTTAAACAACAGGTACCTGTTAAATAAAGTAATCTTTATCAACATTTAAAACTTCTGCTCTTTGAAAAACATCTTCAGTAAAGGAAAAGAGAAGTCACAGGCTGGGAGGAAATATTCACATAGCTGACAAAAGCTATATGTAAAGTGAACATTATATCCTGAATTTATAAAAACCACTGAGAACTCAATAATAACAAAAATTTGAAAAATTCTCAATAGATTAAAAAAGATGGCTCCCAAAAGAAGATGCACCAATGGCCACTAAGCATGTGAAAAGATGCTCAGCATCATTACTCATCCTGGAAATGAAAGCCTAAACCACAATGAGGTGTAACTACACACCCATTAGAATAGTTAGTATTTACAAGCTGACAATCCAAGAATTGGAAGGATGTGGAGCATTGCTGGTGACAGTCTAAAATGGTATAGCCCCTTCAGAAAATTTTAGAAATTTCTTATAAACTTAAATATACATTATGTGACCCAGCAAGTGTACCCCTAGGCATTTACTCAAGAGAAATGAAAACATGTCTGTATGAAGACCCATCTGTAAATGTTCATAACACCTTAATAAAAACCCAAAACTAAAACCAACCAAAATGTACATGCATAAACTGGTGAGCGGATAAATAAATTGTGGTACATGCATATAATAGAATCATGCTCAACCATAAAAAATGACTATTGATACACGAAACCACATGGGTAAGTCTCAAAATAATTATATTGAATGAAAGAAGCCGGGTGTGAAAGAGTACATACTTATGATTTCATTCATTTGAAACTCTAAAAACTCCAGAAATAACAAATCTATGTTCCTTAAGCTGGTTGTAAGAGTGATTGACTGGGACAGAACATATGCAAACTTTTTGGGGAGAAGTGTTTTATAGCTTGATTTTGATGTTGCACATGGATGTATACATTTGTAAAAACTCATTGCACGGTCAGCTTTAAGTTGGTGCATTTTAACACATTATACTTTAATAAAGTAAATAAAGTTGATTAAAATTATTTTCTAAAAAATCCAGCAAGCCAAGTTTGACTCTCTGCCCAACAGCTTATTCTATAAACAGAGTTGATAATTTTGACCCTCTTCGGGGGTTTGGTTTCTGTTCTGGGGATAGATATGAATTAGGCTGAATTTGAGACAAGAGTTTGGAGATTTTTATTGAGTGAGCAAGTAACAGAAACGGCATTTCTACTTTTTAACAAATGAAAACTATTTTCACTAAACCCTGCAAAGGCTCTGTCAAGAATCGAGTTAGTCTCAGCCGGGTAACTTACAAAGTCTTCTTGAGTCCTCCCATGACCCAGAATAAGGGGAAGCTGTCCTTTTCCAAATTTTGACAAACTCACTAGTAATTTGCTTCAAAACATCTGCAGTCCTTCCTGACTTTTCCAGCCATGTTTCACAGAAAGCTCTTCTTTTCTTTTCAAAATGCTTCAGAATTTACTTTGAAAATGAAGTTTGTATCTGCCCCCCGTCCCCCTGGAATTTTGAGAGACTTATTTCAGAACTGGCTTCAACTTACATGCCTGTCATTTTAGACCATAATAAGCCCCATGAACTGTTATATGATGTCAGTTTGCTTTATTTTTATTTTTGGGGTTTTTTGGGGGGAATGGGAGGGGGATTAGCTGCCTGTCTGAGAGTAGCAGATTTGGCTGATTTAGTTATACCCAGATGTGCCTAAATATAAGACAGAGAGGAATAAGTACTGAGTAGGAGTTTTAGTGAATTTATGTTGTATTTCTCATAAATTCCTGTGGGTTCCTTTTGGCACCAGAATTTAATTTATTATTCTCTGTTCCTTTTTAAATAAAATCTGATGCAACAGTTAAGGGCCAGGGTCAGGCTGGGAGCCTCTGCCTCTGATCAGCTGCTGCAACATAATATAAATCAATTCAGCAAGTACTACCAGACCATCTACTGCATATTTAGACCTTTAGTGAGTCCTGTGGAGTGTTCAGGGAAAGGTTCTGGCTTTGGGGGTCCTCCAGTGGAAAAGAAGCATGAATGGTGACTAGACTTTGAGCTGGAAGAACTAAATTTTAGTTAGGACTCCTCTACCTAATTATCAGCCTTAGAAGAATTTATTTAAGTTCTTTGTTAAAGAAATTTTATGAGCTTCAATGTCTTCATTTGCAAAATGGAAAAAAATGATCCCTACTTACTCCACAGTATCAAGGCAGGGTTCAAAGAAGGGAATGCTTAGCATGGCACTTTAAAAAAGGTACATGCAATAAAATGGTGAAGTTCATTTATTAGAGTATGATTGGGGAGATAAGCCTAAGACATCTCAGCAAAAAGTGCATGAAAGGATTTATGATTTAGTTATTTCCTCATAGAACAGCAAAAAGGGATTAGGGAAAACAATAGATTTTATTAACATTAAAATCATTAAAATAAGATTTTAAAAGCTATAAGAGTTATAATTTTACTTCTGGTTACAATAAAGTAACTTGTGTCAGACCAAAGTTTCTAGTGAAATAAACTAAAAAAGCTGGAATTTTTTCTTTTTTTTTTTTTTTTGAGATAGGGTTTTGCTCTGTTGCCCAGGCTGGAATGCAGTGGTGCAATTATGGTTCACTGCAGCCTCCACCTCCTGGGCTCAAGCAATCCTCCCATCTCAGCCTCCCAAGTAGTTGAGACTACAAGCATGCACCACCACACTCAGCTAATTTTTAAATTTTTTATAAAGATGAGGTCTCACTATGTTGTCCAGGCTGGTCTTGAACTCCTGGGCTCAAGCAATCCTCCTGCCTTGGCCTCCCAAAGTGCTTGGATTACAAGTGTGAGCCGCTGTACCCAGCCTTGGAAAAAAATATTTTAAAAAATATTTTTGAAGAATTGTAGGACACCCAAGGCAACCACTACTTAAGGGGCGAGAAAAAAAAGAAAATTCTTTGAAAGATCTCAGCTTTTGGTCATCACTTTTCCCCTTGGGATATGGGAGGCTGCAGGGCCTGGTAGGGTTCATCCACAAAGAGGCAGAGAAGCCAGCAGAGCTTTAGGCTATCTTACAGAGCAGGGGAACAAAAAAGGACAGTTCTAGGCTCCCAAGGCAGCTGACATGAGGAGCCAAGGTCCAAGAGACAATGGAGGCACGGAAAACTAAACCTGTCAGTTGGCATTTTCCACTTGAGTTATTTGTCAATTCTTGGCTGTGCAGGGTGAGAAGCTAAGAAACTAAACAAAAGGTAGCTGGAAAACCTTTCGTGGTCTCTGAGAAACAAAAATTTGAATTTAGGGCTGGGTACAGTGGCTCATGCCTATAATCCCAGCACTTTGGGAGGCTGAGGAGGGAGGATTGCTTAAGCCCAGGAGTTCAAGACCAGCCTGGGCAACATAGGGAGACCCCCATCTCTACAAAAAATTAAGAAATTAGCTAGGCGTGGTGTTATGTGCCTGTGATCCTAGCTACTTAGGAGGCTGAGGTAGGAGGATCTCATTGAGCCTGGGAGGTTGAGGCTGCAGTGAGCCACGACTATGCCACTCCACTCCATCCAGCCTGGGTGACAGAGTGAGACCCTGTCTCAAAAAAAAAAAAAAAAAAAAGAAAGAAAAAAAGAAAGAAAAAGGAAATAATTTAGGATTTTCTAAGAATAAGTGCCCCCCTCCCCACCTCAAGAAACATCCCTGGATCTGGATGGCTATACTCTTGGAGGAAAAATGACCAGAGAAAGAACAAATTTGTGAAGACTAAAACCAACTTCAAGTCAGTTCAGCCCTTGATTGAATGGAGGTAAACAAACAGCCCCTACTCTAACTGCATGCCAGAGAATAGAATGAATCCTCTATAGAAGAAGATGTTATCATTCGAAGTCTCCACGTTTTAATATAAACTCTCCAGTATTCAATAAAAAATATTAAGTATTCCAAGTTACAAGACCAAGAGAAAAAACAGGCAAGAAAAACATGCAGGAAAAATAAACCCATATGTGACTTACATATTAGGGTTATTCGACATTAAAACAACCGTGATTAATATGCTCATAAAAAGATATAACAAGATGAAGAATTTTGCCTGAGAACAACAATCTATTTTTAAAAATCAAGCAAATTCCAAAACTGAAAAGGAATATAATTGATGAAACCAGCTTGATCAACATGGTGAAACCCCGTTTCTACTAAAAATACAAAAATTAGCCAGGTATGGTGACAAGCACCTGTAATCCCAGCTACTCGGGAGGCTGAGGCAGGAGAGTCGCTTGAACATGGGAGGCAGAGGTTGCAGTGAGCTGAGATTGTGCCACTGCACTCCAGCCTGGGCGACAGAGTGAGACTCCATCAAAAAAAGAAAGAAAGAAAGAAAGAAAGAAAGAAAGAAAAGAAAGAAAGAAAGAAAGAAAGAAAGAAAGAAAGAGAGAGAGAGAGAGAGAGAGAGGGAGGGAGGGAGGGAGGGAGGGAGGGAGGGAGGGAGGAAGGAAGGAAGGAAGGAAGGAAGGAAGGAAGGAAGGAAGGAAGGAAGGAAGGGATGGTTCCACAATAGATTGGCACAGCTGAGGAGGATTAGTTAAGCTGTGCTTAAAGAGCATATAAAAGACATATGAGACATGGTGGAAAGTTTGAATATTAATACAATTGGAGTCTCAGACAAGAAAGAGAGAAGAATGGAGAAGAAGTGGTATTTAAAGAGATACAGAAATAATGACTAAGAATTTTCCAACAATGCCAAGACATCAAGCTAGAGATTCAAGAGTACTACAAAGTCCAAGCAAGAAAGAAAATAACACCTAGTAACATCATTGTGAATCTTTGAAAATTACAGATAAAGAGAATATTCTTTAAAGGAGTCCATGGGGCCAGGCATGATGGGTCATGCCTGCAATCCCAGCACTTTGGGAGACTGAGGTGGGAGGATTGCTTGAGTCCAGGAGTTTAAGACCAGCCTGGGCAACATAGGGAGAACTTGTCTCTACAAAAAAGTTTACAAATTAGCCAGGTGTAGTGGCACATGCCTGGTCTGTAGTCTCATCTACTTGAGAGGCTGAGACAGGAGAATTGCTTGGGCCTGGGAGGTTGAGGCTTCAGTGAGCCACTACTGCACTCCAGCCTGGGTGACAAAGTGAAAAAAAGAAGAAAAGAAAAGAAATGAATCTATAGTGAAAAAACACATACCTTCAAAAGCACAATAAAAAGATGAAAGCCAGAAGACAATGGAATGATATCTTCAAATTTCTAAAATAAAAATAATTGACAATCTAGAATTCTATACCCAGTGTAAAAACTTTCAAAGTGTATGCAAAATAAAGTTATTTCCAGACAGGCAAGAACCAAGAGAATTCAGCACCAGTAGACATGCATTAACATAAACACTAAAATGAGTTTCTCAGGCAAAAGTAAAATGACCCCAGATGGTCAAAAAGGAAACGTAAGAAGGAATGAAGAACAACAGACAGGGTGAATATGTGGGTACATCTAAATAAACTTAGACTTAACAAGAAAATAATGTAATGTGACATTCAAAATATATACAGAACTAAAATGTATGACAATAATAACACAAAAAGAAGGGGAATGAGTTAAAATGTTCCAAGCTTGTGGCATTGTCCAGAATTTACAAAAGTACTACTTTGTATTAGATTCTGATAAGTTAAGTAATCTATGGCAATCTCTAAAATAATAGTAACAGAATGTAAAACTGACGAGCTAATGGGGGAGATGGAATAATGAAAAATAACTTATTAATTCAAAAGAAGGCAAGAAAAAGGAACACAAAACAGGTAGGAAAAATAGAAAACAAATAGTAAAGATGGTAGATGTAAAACCAAACTTACCAACCAAAGAACTAAATACTCCAATTAAATGTAAATGAATTAAATACTCCATTTAAAAGACAAAACTTTTTTTTTTTGAGATGGAGCCTTGCTCTGTCACCCAGGCTGGAGTGCGGTGGTGTGATCTTGGCTCACTTCAACCTCCACCTCCCAGGTTCAAGTGATTCTCCTGCCTCAGCTCCCTAGTAGCTGGGATTACAAGTTCACGCCATCATGCCTGGCTACTTTGTGTATTTTTTTCAGTGGAGATGGGGTTTTGCCATGTTGGCCAGGCTAGTCTCAAACTCCTGACTTCAGGAGATCCACCCGCCTCGACCTCTCAAAGTGCTGGGATTACAGGCTTGAGCTACTGTGCCCGGCCAAAGTTTTAAGACTGGATTTTAAAATGCTATGCTGTTTACAAGGGTCCTTAAATATTAAGTTGAACTACATTAATGTGCTGATAGTCAACCATATTTGACTTATAAAAATAGCAGTTTCTTATAGTTCAACCTAAAATGAAGGCATAGTGAAGCTGAAAGTAAACGGATAGAAAAATATACTCTGTGAACTGTGACCAAGAGAAAGTAGAGTTTAAGGCAAGAAGCATTTCTAAGCATTTAAGAGAGACATTTCATAATGATAAAAGTGCTAGTCCATCAGGAAGATACAACTTTTCCAAATTTTTATGTATCTAATGCCATAGCTTCAAATTATACAAAGCAAAAATTAACAGGAGAAATAGACAAAAATCACTATTTTAAGGAGAGACTGTAGTATACTTCTTTCAGTAACGGATGGAACAAGCAGCAGCAAAAAAATCTGTAAGGATATAGATCTGAATAATGTAACAAACAACATTCACCTAATCGCATACACAGAAGCTATGCTATCCCTAACATCGATAGAAAACACATTCAAGTGTACACGAAACATTTATCAACATTGATCACATGCTAGCCCATAAAGCAGATTTCAACACATTTCAAATTGTAGAAATGATTCAAAGTTTGTCTTTTGACCACAGTGGACTAAATCTAAGAATCAATAATGAAAGAATAACAAGAAAATTACCAGATGTTTGAAAACAAAGCATCATGCTTCATATAATGCATAGATTTAAAAAATCATAATAAAAATGAGAAAATAGTTTGAAGTGAATGCTATGATAAATATTATATATCAAAACTTATGGAACTAAAGCTGTGCTTAGTGGAAAATGTATGACTTTAAATGCCTATATTAGAAAACATGAAAGGCTGAAATCAATTGATCTAATATTTATCTCAAGATACAGCTAAAGCTATGCTTAGAGAGCTATGTATAGCCTGAACTTCATGTATTAGAAAAGTAGAAACGCTGAAAGTCACTTATGTAAGTATCTATCCTAAGACATTAGAAAAAGAATGGCAAGCTATGCAAATAGCAAAGAAAATAATAGTCAGAAGGAAATAATAGAAATAAGAGCAGATATTAATGAAATAGAGTATAAACAACAAAGGAAAATCAACAAAATCAAAAGTTGGTTGTTTGAAAGACTAATGAAATTGATAAACCTCTAGAAAAACTAAGCAAGGAACAAAGAGGGAGAGCAAAAATCATCAATATGAGTATTGAAAAGATAAATATTAATGAATTTATACAGGTTATATAGCAGAATGGTATGATTGCACCTTCTAAAATCAGACTGCCTAGAGCTTTGGGGTTTAAAATAGAATTAATAGTTTGAAATTACCTATGATAATGTAGAATTAACCTGTCTGACAGTTTTGCTAAATTCTTGGTCATTATCTTTTCAGATATGACTTTTGCCCTGTTTCCTCTTTTTCATTTTTCTGAGACTTCAACCAACCACACATGCTTATACGTGTGTGCTTGTGTGCACGTGCATGCTTTCTGAAGGTCGTCTCCTCAACCCTTGTCCGTCCTGGCCACACTTTCTGCAGGCTACCGGGCTTGGGTTTCTCCAGAGGCGCCCACAGGTTATGTTTGTCCTGGGGTGCGGAACAGCTGCAGTTGAACAGTTTTGCCACCTGCAAGGGCTCCTGTGCACATGTGCAGGACTGTGCATCTGGGTCAGAGGCTCCTGAGTGTGAGGCAGTCCTGGGCCCTGCCTGCTCTGCTTTGATGCTGTGTGTGCAGGTTCGGGCTGGAACAAAGCAACTGGGGCATGTTCATCTGAAATCACTGTCTAGAGAGCAGAGACCCAGCCCAGGCTCCTCCTCATAAACTAGAGGTCTTCCTAGGGTGCTGAACCAGGGGTCTGGAGTCCCCGGACCTGAGGGACAAAGAGCAGATGACTTGCTGTGGGTCTTGCTCATCAGTGTTTACGGCTATCAAGAAAAGGGCCCTCTTTCCTTCAGCAGCTCCCCCACCCCCTCTCCATCAGAAAGGGGCAAGGGAGGGCATCACAGCGTTCCCAAGAAGCCCCTGGGGAGTCCTAGGGTAGAGATCAGCCCGAAGGCTGTTTCTCCAGTCACTGCCGAAGCTGTGCCCAGAAGGCCCCAAGTCTGGCAGCAAGAGTGCAGTGCTGCTGATTGGACTCACCTTGGAAGGCAGAAACAGGATGCTGCTTCCCAGGGAGCAAGGGGGAAGACAGCCAAAGAGAGGAGGAGAGAAGAGAGTAGGGAGAAGGTAGAAGGGCTGAAAATGGAAATGGGTAGGGAACAGAAAATGGGGTGGGAGTGGGCAAGACAGAAGGCAGGGAATGAGGACAGGGGAGGGAAGAAGAAAGGAGAGGGAAGCAGGAAAAGAAGAGCTCGGTCCTCATCGCTGCCACCCACGCCTTTCATGTGCTGCCTCAAGACAATTTGCATTTTGCCAGGGATGGTGCCTGGAATCCTAAAGCATGAAGCGCTCACGATGGTATTTCAGGCACAGGGCTCTCAAATGCAGGAGCCTGCCCTCAATCCACATCTTGGAGGCCTTGAAAAGCTTCCCTGCCTAGGCTTAGGATTCGCTCCAGGAAGCCAGAGCCTACCCACTGGCAGCTGAGAGCTAGAAATGGGAGAAGCTTTTCTTGTGTGTTTTCAAAAGGCTTTGCTCTTTCAAAACAACTTCTTTTCAATGAGGACCTTGTAAACCACAATTACTCTCAAAGGATAAAACTACCTCCCTGCAGCCCTGTGTTCCAGATTGCAAAAACTTATGCCTTATGAGGGCACATACAATTTGAGGAATATCATTTCACGGTCAGGACAATCAGATTAATAATAAATCATCATCCGGCATGTATGGTTTGGCTCAGAGGCCATTCAGGGAATGGGGATTCAAGGCAAAAGAATCTGGCCTAATGGTTTTTCCAATGGTCCCAGTCCTGTGTTTTCACGATTCTGGCCCTCAGAGACCCCCATTTGCTCCTCAGCTCTCCAGACCTTTAGCGACCACCATCCTCTCCCTGGGCCCTCAGACTCTAGGACATAAGCTGGTCTGTGGCCTGAGAGGCTGGATGGAGGACGCAGTCCCTTCTGTCTGGAGGAGGAGCAGTAAAGCACTGCCCAGCTGCAGAACAGAGCACTCCAGCCTGGCCACCAGGCGGCAAGGCGAAGGTGGATTTCCAAGTGGAAGGCAGTGAGAACTATGTTGGAATCCACCTCCAGAGTCACGGATTTTTTTTTTTTAAATGTCTTTTTCAAACACATACTTTGAAAAAATATTTAAAGGCAGGGGAAATTAATTAGGGCCCTTTGTGCTGGAATCGCCTTCCACAGCGTTCCTTCAGCAAGAGAAGTAAAAATAGAACCTGTGAGAGTTTGAAAATGCACTGCTCACAAAGATCATATTTAAGAGGCCAGCTAGGCATGACTATTCAAATAGGAAGAATGGAGCTAATTATTTCCACCACTGCAGGGGGGAAACAGTGGCCGTCTTCTTGGGGTCGTTGGAAACAGCCTGAAAACTGGAAAAACCCGTAGGAGGCTGGGAGGAGAAGCCTTTCCAAGGGACAGACCCTGCTTGTGCCCCTTAGAATAATCATCGCTTTTGTCCTAACTTTGTTACTGATGAAGAGTGAGGAAACCAGGAAAAATGAGTGGAGAAAAGGAAAGCATTTGGAGGATATTAAAAATCCCTCCTATTTATGCAACAACTTGACTGTTTTTTTTTTTTTTTTTCCTTAACACATTTTCCCGTTCATTTGCTCCTCAACTAACCCCCAGGGAGTAGGCTTGGCAGGCATTTTCATTTTCTACAAATGAGAATGCTTGATGAGTCCAAAGTTACACAAAGATGTCACTGGCAGGCTGGGTAAGGCCCAGAGGTCAGGTGGTCTGACTCCCACCTGGCAAAGTTTCAGTGTGACACGGTGGCATGAGTGTGGGCTTCAGAGCCAGGAACGTCTGAGATGAGGTCTGGGATTAGCCACTTACTGGCAAGTCACTCCTGCTCTCAGCCTTGGTTTCCACATCTGTAACATTTTTCCTGGGACCTTAGGACCTAAATAGGTTCCCTTTTAAGGGCTGTCATGAAGATGAAGTGAAATGATTTGTCTGAATAACTCAGCACAGTGCATGGCCAATAAAAAGCACTCAGTCAGCTGTTGTTACCATGGTTATCATTGCGCTACGTGATGAGGACAACAAGAGAACATTCTGGAGAAGGGAAGGATAAAGCAGCCATCAGAAACACTCCACACAGAGGCATCCAGTGTCACAGCACAAGTCCTAAAGCAGGAGTCGTGCGACCTTGGGTAAATCATACAATCTTTAAGACTCCATATTCTCATCTGTAAAATAGGCATCACGATATCTTCCGTGACTGAGGCAAGGCCATGTGTTCCCCATACCATTTCGGCTTCCTGGGTTCACGGTAGAAATGACGTTTTACAACTCCCTTGTAAGATCAAGAGCCCTGTAACGATCATCCTTTGTAGCCATTGTCATTGCCATCATCATCGACATCATCACCATCCCCCACTCTGTAATAGCACTTTACAGTTTTCACAGTAAATTTCAACATTTTATTCCATTTCATTCTTACAGAAATTCTGATTCCTATTTTATAAACAAGAAAACTAAGTTTGAAGACAGCAAATGACTTTGCCCACTCTATGGAGGGAGAAGCAGGACTCAAACACAGGACCCTTGCCTCCACATAGCAGTGCCCCTGGGTAGCACACTGGGGCACCTACAGACTTGCCCTAAACAGACACGTTTTCCTCCGTGGCCTCTCCTCTCATTCCAGGTTAGCCCCCTGGCTAGCCTCTAGGGAGGTAGGTGGGAGCAGGGGGATTCTAACTCTGGATGAACTGGGCAGGGCTGACTCCCAGCAGGGCTACCTTGCTGTGTTGGAAGCAGAGTGATAGGCAGCCCCAGAGCCCTAAGTAGAGCCCGTATGAGAGGCAATGCCAAGCTTTGCCATGGCCTGGGGTGCTAAGACAGACCTGTCCAAAGTACATACTATAAAGACACCCAGAACAAAAGCTGTTTGGCCAAAGGCATCAGGCATGGGGCTCCTTGCACAGTGTAGGGTAGTGAGAGCTGCTCACCTTGGCTATGGAATGACCTCAACCCTGGCCACAAACGGACCCTTAAAACCAGGCACAAACCAGCTCCAAACCTCAGCCACAGGCTGACCACAAACCCAGTTGTAGTTACCCCACCTAGAGACTGACTCCAAACATGAACTGTACTTGAATATTGACCCCAATCCTCAAAGGCTACAGCTCAGTGCCATGATCTAACCACTCCCTGACCACAGACTGATGTCTAACCCTGGCCCAAGATTGGCTTATTATACCCTGGCCAGATTCACCCTAGAACAGCAGCTCTCAAGCATGTGCCATTGGTCATACAAGACAGAGGGGACAGGTGGGTCAGCCCAGTACATCTTCTCTTAGAACACTTAGACCCTCATAGGGTTGGGGAAGGAGACCCAGGGTCATCTCTGTAAATGCATATATAACCAGAATTGTGCAATTTGGCATTTCATTTTTGTCTGATAATACTTGGTACCTTCCTTATATTACCATATTTCAATTGTAAGAAGCACATTTGAACATTTCTGCAACCAAGGTGTGTTTATAATCAATGAAGCCTTGTGAGTTTCTATTGGCCTGGTGGCTGCTGTGATGTTGTTGTACATGTAGGAATCTGTCCATGGCTCTTCATGTCATTGGCGCTTCAACTCTGCACTGTTTTTCATGGTTGGTACCATAGGTATTCAGTTCAATTACTGTTTAAAGTATCTTTTTAAAACAACAGCAATGTGGCTTTTTAATTGACAGTCACTCAGCCATTTCTAAGCAGGTATAGTACTACCTTTCAGAACTCACATTGGCAAGTAAAAAAAGATGACTTAAGTCGAAGTGAGGACAAAATCACATTCTGCTTACTAACCTATTTCTTTTTTTCTCCTTTTAAGGTGCTAAACTTGCACCTCATGTCCACTCAGTAACAAGTGTTGGGACGTAGAGCACAGCCTCACTCAGCTCTGGAAGGTAATACAGCCCATGAGGAAGTGAGCCAGTGGCCTTTGCAACTGTGGATCTTGAGCTCTGCTCTCAGCAGATTTCAGGTATAACCATTTGTTAACTGTACTGAAGGCGTGTCCTTAAGAATAAAGTGTTTGAATTAAAAAAGCTGCTGCCAGGGGGAAAAAAAACTATTATTTGACATTTAAACAAAAAGGTACTATGCTCAGAGAAAGACATGGTAAGAGGGCAGTAGATGGCAATTTGATTTTAATGGAAGAAGTTGGAAGAATGATAATAATTTTCCCATTTTTTTCACAGTAACAACTGAATGTTTTACAAGACCCAAGAAACGTTATAAGGAGAGTATAAGAAAAGTATAGATGATTTCACTTATTACCCTAGTTACAACTCTTCATAAAATACTAGTAAATTATTTTTAAAATAGCAAATCATGACTAAGAAGGGTTTATTCCAGGAATTTAAGAATGGTTCAATATCAGAAAATCTGCCTGTGTATTTCACCACATTAATAAACTAAGGGAGAAAAAAATCACATGATATCTCAACAGATGCAAAGAAAGGTATTTGAAAAGTTCAACATCTCTTTATGATAAAAACTCTCAGATACTAAAAATAGACAAGAACTTCTTTAACTTGAGCATAGCTCTCTACTAAAATCCTACAGCAAATATACCTAAGAAAATGTTTAAAATTTTAGATATGTTCTTCTTATGTTTAGGTGCAAGGCAGGAATGACTATTATTCAGTGTAGTACTAGAGGGTCTGGCCAATGCAATAAAATAAGAAAAGAAATGAGGATTGTAATATAACTATTGTAATGGAAGAGATAAAGCCATTAATTGTGGATAATATCATGATCTATAAATAAAAACTAATAATCCCACACAACTTATAGAACTATGAAAAATAGTTCTTCAAGAGAACTGACTGGGAGATCAGCCTAGGTAATTCATTAGCACTTCTCTAAAATAGCAATAAATTAGAAAAGTAGAAAATAAACCTCTAGTCAAAATAGCAGCAAATTTACAAGTCATTTGAGAAAGTATAAAATTAACAAGACATTTGTGGATCAAATTGTAAAACTTTATAACAAAGATAAATACTAACTGGATGCAAAAGGTAAATCTAAAAAACGTATAGAAGACATACTAAGAATAGTAAGACAATCCAAGAATATCTGTGACTGGGGGAATGCTTTTGTATGCAAGGCTCTAAAGGTACAAACTTTTAAAGGGAAAAGTGATTATTTGTCTACATCAAAACTAGCATTTTTGTTCAATAAATAATACAATGTGCAAAGTTAAATGATAACTTGGGAGAAAACAGTTTAAATGAATAAAACAGACTAGATCTGAAAAAAGACATAAGAAACTCTCACAAATCAACAAGATGACACAACCGATGTCAATCAAGAAACTTAGCTTTGAGAGAAAAATGTAACGAAGCATAAGAGCTAATACACAATAACATTTATGTCAGTTAAAAACATATACATATAAAAGCACTATATATTTCCCATGTCTCTAAGAACATACATTAAATATCTAAAGACATGTATTAGATACATTGTAATTAAATATGGTTCATGCTTGGACTGAATGAGGAGGGGAATTAGACTAGTTTGGGGGATAAAAGCAAAAAGTAAAACAAAACAAGACGGGGGATGTGTTTTCCTATTGCAGTCATAACAAATTTCCACAAAATTAATGGCTTAACACAACACAAATTTATTACCTGACAAGTACTGGAGGTCAGAAATGCAAAATCAGTTTCACTGGGCTAAGGTCAGCTGTCAGCAGGGCTGATTCCTTCTAGAGGCTCTGAGAAAAAAACTGGCTTCCTTGTCTTTGCCTTTCCTTGTAGAGGCTGCCTATATTTCTTGGCAGATGACCACTTTCCTCCCCTCTCTAGCCAGCAGTAGTGCTTTGTCACATCTCTTCCTCTAACGCTTAGCCTCCGGCCTCCCTGTTACAAGAACCCTTATGATGACCTTGGGCCCACCCAGATAATCCAGTGTCATCTCCCATCCTTCTCTTAATCACATCAGCAAAGTCTGTTTTGCTGTATGAATTAATACATTCCCAGGTTCCTGGACATGGAGATGTTTGGGGGCCATTATTCTACCTACCACAAGGACCTTGCATGGATAGATGATGATGGGATCCCATGCATCCAAGAGAGTAATTTCCTTCATTCTCTGTAGTTCAAGTTTAATAGAACAGTGCTGTGTTGGGAGGGGAGGTGTGCTGGGACAGCGTATGTTATTGGAGCTGTGTCCGTCTTGGAAGGCTCAGTGTGGCTTTCCTGAGGCCGTGAAGTTTGAGCAGATCTCTGAAGGATGTGTAGGCATTTGGCAGGGCTGGGGCTGCTGGGATCGAGCCTCTCTCAAGGTCTCTGTGCTCCCAAGGCTCTTGCTGTCCCTGGGCTGCTTTGGTGGGATCATTTGCTCACAGCTCTGTCCCCACTGCTGGGCCACGGACCACTCTCAGAGGAGCTGGCACCTCCACCTCTCCTCTTTCCCTTCCTCTTCCATGGGCCCCTTTTCTCTGTGGGTGTGGCCTCCCAGCCCTCTCGTCTCCTCAAGGGCTGGCACCTTTGTTTCTCCCTCTCTCCTGTTTTCAACCTCTCCTCTGTATCCTCTTGGGGTTGCAACATATTCACGTCATTCCATCTCAAAGACAAACACACCAGCCTCCCTCCATTCCTCATTCTTCTCATCTCTGAATTTTCTCTTCTTCCCTCTCCAGCCCAGTTTCTGGAGAGAGCTGTCCGCACACACAGAGCTCACTCCCATACTCTCCACCACAACGTGACTTATGCCCCCTGCTCTCATAATGAAATGGTTTTTGCCAAGATTACCAAGGACCTCCTTGCCACTACATTCCAGGGACATATTTCTTCTCTCATCTTCCTTGGGCCCAAGGCAGCATTTGACACCACTGGCCATCTCCACCTCGCTGGGCACTCCTTGATGGGCTTCCATGAATGTCCCTTGTGGTTTCCCCTCCCCTTCTAGCTGCAGCTCCCAGCCTCCTCTGAGCCTCTTCTTCCTCTGCTCATTCCGTAGAATCTTGTGTTTCTCAGGCTTCTGTCCAAGATCATTCTTGCATTTCACTCTACAGAGAAGCTCCCCAGGAGCTATCTCCATGACTCCATTACTCTTTCTAGGCAAAAGATTTCCAAATCAGTATCTCCATAGGCCCTCCCTCTAGAACTCCAGGCCAACTCCAGATGTTCCAACTGTTCACCCACATCTCATTTGGCTACCCCTCGGGCGTCTCAAACTTCCCACGCTCCGGAGTGCAGCCATTATCTCCACTTCCGGCCACCTCGTTGTTGTATCTGAACCCCAGGAGTCCCTTTTGTTTTCTTCCCTCTCCCTCTTCCCCACATCTAATCAGGCACCAAGTCTCCTCCGTTCTTCTCCCTGGTGTCTCAGGAGTCACCTACTTCCCTCCATCTTCCCTGCTGTTGCCACGGCCAGGCCTCCCTCACCTCCTGACTGCCCTCATTGTGGGCCTCCTGACTCCACACCCTCCACCATCATCTGTGCACATTGACTTGGGGCCAGGCCTTGTGCCAAGTCTTGCTCTAGCCCCAATGCATTCTCCACCTGCAGCCCCTGGATCTTTAGAAAACACAGTTCAGATCACTTCACTCCCTACTTTTGGGATGAAGTTTGAATCCTTAGTGGAGCACAATTCTAATTTCATGCGAAACATTCACTATGTTGGTCAGGCTGGTCTTGAACTCCTGACCTCAGGTGATCTGCTCACCTTGGCCTCCCAAAGTGCTGGGATTACAGGCGTGAGCCACTGCGCCTGGCCCACCACCCTCTTGATCTCACCTTAGATGTCACTTCTTCCAAGAAGCCTTCCCTGATGGACCACTGTGGGTTTAGTGCCTGTTATTAATTTTCCAGGGCTGCCGTAAAAGTACCATAAACTGGGTGGCTTTAAAGAACAGAAATGTATTCTGTCACAGTTACGGAGACCGGAAGTCTGACATCAAGGTGTTTGCAGGGCCATGCTCTCTCTGAAGCCTTATGAGAAGAATCTGTGCCACGCCTTTCTCTTAGCTTCTGGCGTTGCTGCCAATTCTTGCTGTTCCTTGGTTGGCAGGCACATTGCTCCAATCTCTGCCTCTCTCATCACATGACATTCCCTGAGTGTCTTTGTGTCTGTCTCTTCTCCTCTTCTTTAAGGAAACCCATCATACTGGATTAGGACTCAGCTAAGGACCTCATCTTAATTTGATTATTTCTGCAAAGACCCTATTTCCAAATAAGGTCACATTCACAGGTACCAGAGGTTAGGACTTCAACATATTTTGCCAGAGAGGGCACAATTCGATCCATAACAGTGCTCTTTTCCATGGGTTCCCATAGACAGTAGCACTTGTCACACACTACTGCAATTGCTGGTCCATCTGCCGACCTCCCCCTCTCTGTGAGAGCAGGGCTACAATAGTCACACTCACGATTGCCTCCCCGCGGCCTGGCACACAGCATATACAAATAGTTTTGAACACGTCTATGCTGACACAATGAGGGAATGGTTCTCTGTACCTACTCTACCTGCTTCTTTTTGCTTTAGTGACCTACCTGGATCACATGGCCCAGACCCGGTGAATCTGTCAGATCACAGCCACTTAAGACTACAGGGCCTTGGTTTGCAAGAGGTGGACAGTAGTGGTCACAGAGCCCAATTCCTTTGACTTCAAACCAGTCTTGACTGGCAGCCAGCTAGGAGCAGAGGATACAAAGGCAAACGCTGCATGGTCATTCCCAAGCCAGCCTGCCTGCAAACTCACTTGGAGGCTGCTGCCAATGCTGCAGGCCCTGCCAGGCAGCTGTGCACGGGAGCCCTGTGCAGCTTCTGTTATCCCAGTGCACGAGCTCACTATTCAGTGGAAAGGGGAAATGCTGTACCCCAGCACCCTGGAACAGTTATCTGACCCCTCATTGGAGAGACTCCTCACCAGCTTCAGAGGTGGGGTTGGCACAAGGAGTGGGAGAGAAAAATAAGGAAAAACAAATCACTTTTACCCAGTTCTCATTTAGAAATCATGAGTTACTCTCACTGATGTCACCTGTGGGGAGTGAAAGTGAAATTTGCAAGGGAGAAGGCAGCCTGGCCCCACACCAGCTTTCTAAAAGGGTTCACAAGAGGGTGTTTGGACCTCTTTCATCACTGCAAATGTCCATGAAGATAACTCTAGGTAGCAATTGGTTATTCCTCCTGATCTGGAAGCATCACTCCTTTCAAACTGCTTGGCAGGATGTATTGAGGAGGCAGCCTGACTGAATTTTGTACAAATACCAGTATCATGGGGAGCCTCTAAGAAAGAAGCGCAAACTCCTGAAAATAGCTGGTGCAGCAATGACTGACACAGTCAGTCATAATCTTATCAACTCATTTTCTCAGCAATCTTGGGAGGTGGAAGGGAAGGAGTTGTACACAGGGAGCCCTGAGGGCTAGAGGGTAAGCTAACTTGTTAGAAGTTGGTTCCAAGTCAAGGGTTGAACTAAACTCTGATCTCTTAGCTTCTATTTTCTTTTCTTTTCTTTTCTTTTCTTTCTTTCTTTTTTTTTTTTTTTTTTTTTTTTTTTTGAGACAGAGTCTCACTCTGTCACCCAGGCTAGAGTGCAGTGGTGCAATCTCAGCTCACTGCAAGCTCCGCCTCCCGGGTTCACACCATTCTCTTGCCTCAACCTCTGGAGCAGCTGGAACTACAGGCGCCCATCACCATGTCCGGTTAATTTTTTTGTATTTTTAGTAGAGACGAAGTTTCACCATGTTAGCCAGGATGGTCTCGATCTCCTGACCTCGTGATCCACCCGCCTCAGCCTCCCAAAGTGCTGGGATTACAGGCATGAGCCACCACGCCCAACCTGTTAGCTTCTATTTTCTTACCTTTTTTAGGGGCACTGTAGTGGTCAGGGTTCTTCAGAGAAACAGAACCAATAGGAGATATATATATATATATATATATATAAAACACCATTATGGCTCACACCATTATGAAGGCTGCAGAGTCCCATAATCTGCTATTTGCAAGCTGGTGCTGTTAATTCCAGTCCAAATCAGAGGACCTGAAAACCAGGAGGGCCAGTGGTGTAGGTTCCAGCCCAATAGCTCAGCTCCAAGTCTCAGCTTGAACAGGCAGGCAGAGAGAGAAAATTCAACCTCTCTCCACCTTTTTGTTCCACTCAAGCCCTCAACAGGTTGAACAACGTAGGCATTGAGGAGGGCCATCTGCTTTACTTAGCCCGACAATTCAAATGCTAATCTCTTCCAGAAACACCCTTACAGACACACCCTCAAATAACGTCTAACCAGGTATCCGGCGCTATGGTTTGCATGTGTCCCCCAAAAGTTCATATGTTGGAAACTTAGTCCCTTTGCTCTCATGAATGAATTAATGGGTTAATGAGAGCTCTACCTTGTGAATGGATTAATGTTGCTGTCACAGGAGTGGGTTTGTTATTGGGAGTAGCTTTCTTATCAAAGTGAGCTCTCTCTGGCTCTCTGGCACTTGACCTCTTGCCATGTGATGCCCTCTGCCATGTTGTGATGCAGCAGGAAGGCCCTCACCAGATGCCTGTGCCATGCTCTTGGACCTTCCAGCCTCCAGAACTTCTTTTCTTATGTATTCAGGTGTCAATTGAGAAAAAATGACAAGACAAGTCTCAATCATTTTAGGAAGTTTATTTGCCAAAGTTACGGACACCTGCCCAGGAGACAGGTCTATGCCTTTCTCCGAAGATGATTTTGAGGGCTTCAAATTTAAAGGGGAAAGGGCAGGGTATTGAGAAGTACATAATTTTCATGTAAGAGCAGGTAGGGAAAAATAGTCATTCATGCCTTTGTCTGGCTCAGTGAATCTGCATTTTTTTTTTTTTTTTTTTTTTTTTTTTTTACTGAAGACAACATAGACAAATGGGGCAGAGGGAAAATGCAGGGAATCTGCATTTTTACGTAAGGTAACATAGACAAAATGGGGCAGGAGAGCAATCAGATATGCATTTGTTTCTGGTGGGTGGAGTAGGGGTGACTGCACCTGTAAAGATAAGCTATCAATTTACATTGCCATGGTGAAATTTTAACAGAAAAACTTTAGGGTAAAGATCTTGGAGCTTACTAGGAATTTCCTTGTGGGTAAACTATGGGGGAGGTATGTAGCTTTTCATCTTGTAGCCTTCTTATTTAGGAACTGGAAAAGGGGGAGGCAGGTTTGTGTGACCAAGTTCCCAGCTTACCTTTTCCCTTTGGCTTAATGAGTTTCCTTTCACACAGGTTTTCTGTTATAGCAACAGAAAACAGACTAAAACATCTGGGCATCCCATGGCCCAGTCAAATCGACACATAAAATTAAGCATCACTGGCCCCAAGAGGCAGAACTTGCTGAGCAGCCTGGCAAGAGGAGAAGCAGTAGATGCCCTGTCATGGGAGTCAGAATGTAAAGGGGGATCCTGGCCACACCTGGAGAATCAGGGCTGAGGCTGGGCTGCATTTGCTTGGGGACTGAGCCCAGGGCCCACTGATGCCTCCTGGCTGGATGCCTAGTTTATAGGAATTGGATCAGGCCCTGAGGCCCCTAGGAGGGTGGAAAAGGCCTCAGGGAGCCTGGCTTGGGGATTCTGGAACTCTAAGGTGATGGTGTGGGTGTGGGTGTTGGAAGGCAGAGAGCCAGTGCACACAGGAGCTGGAAGACAGGTCTTGGGGCCTGTAAATATCATTATCCCAAGGAGAGGTATCTGGCTGTCCAGAACTTACAAATCTTTTGATGAAAACTAACCTGTTCATGCTTCAAGAATTTTGCTGGCTGGCTCTACAGCAGCCCACTCCTTCTTCTTCCCTGAGGATGGAGTTTCCTGCAGAACCAGGCCGGGTGTGGGCAGCTGAGGATGAACAGGAGGGGTGGTGAGCTGCTGTTCAAGGAAGGTGAACTAGATTGGGGTTGGGCGCAGCCTCCATGGCCTGGACTGGCTCCAGAGCTCAGAGTGGACGTTAACATCTACCTGGAAAAGACAAAGAAAAATCCCTGCTGGCAATTTACAGAAACATAAAATTCAGTGGAGCAAAATGAAGAGGAAAGGTGCATGAAGGCGGTAGGTCAGATGGGAACTGGAGCCTGCATAGCAGCAAAGATGGTGGGCAGTGTCCTGAAAGCCACTGGCTGTGTATTTCTCTGAGCCTTTACTTCCGCAGTTCCTTCCACTCTTATGTCCTCGCTACTTCTCTCTGACCAAATCCTTCCTTCCTTCAAGGCCTGGTTTAAAAGCTACCCCATTCTGTAAGGAGACCTATTTTATTCCCTAGACCCTCCTAGGGGTGCACTACTGAATGGCTCACTGTACGAGCAAATAGACACAGCCCAGCTTGGTGGAGCTGGACACAGCCAGCTCCACCAAGGACTCTCCAGTGCAAGTCCACATTACTCTAAGATCTACAGGTTCTGTTTTTCTAATCCCCAAACACCCCCACCCTCCACCTCCTCAGAGCAGAAGCACCCTCTTCACCCTGTCCCTGTAGAGTTCAAGGAGCTCTACAGTCGGGCTATGAACATCTAAGTTTCTTGGGCGAGTATCCAGTCTAATGGAAATATGATGTTACCATTCGCAGTTCTAACTTCTCTGAATCATACCCTTCCCCTGCCCCCTTTTTTGACCCCAGACCTCTCTGGGTCCCTGCAATAGTCATCCTCCAAGATGGCCCCTGTGGCCTGCCTTCTGATGGCCGCTCCTGCTGTGGTCTCCTCCCTCTCAGTACCAGGATTGGTCTGTGTGAATAATAGAAGATGGCAGACGTGGAGGTGGAAGGTTTCCAAGATTCAGTTATATGAGACAGTACAGCTTCCTTCTTGGTATATCTCTCCCTCTCTCAGTCATCGCTCACTTCAGGGGAAGCCAGCTGCCATGTCGTGAGTAGCCCAGTGGAGCAGGACGGACTGAAGCCTCCTGCCAACAGAAGGTGAGACTGGAGCAGCTCCCCCAACAGCCGACAAGCCCTGGGAGAACTGCAGCCCCGCAGACAGCCTGACCTCATGAGAGGCCCTGGGCAGAGCCACCAACTGAGCTGCCCCCAGATTGCTGTGTCTCAGAAACTGTGGGAGACAATCAACGTTCGCTATTTTAGGCTGCTGAGTTTTGGGGTGATTTTTATGCGGCAATAAAGAGTTAACACGGGGGATTTGGGCTTGTCAGGGAGTGCACACTCAGTTGCTAGACCGGGGAGGAGGGGACGAAGGGAGGAAGAGGAAATTTTACTTCCCGGGCTGGCGGTGTGACTGGATAGAAGAAGACCCAGTGCTGGCTTTGTTCCCATGCAGTGGTAGCAGCCCCTGCAGATGTAGGGCCCTGGCTGAGTGTGTGGGGTGCTTTCCTGTCCAGGGTCTAGCTTTGCGTCACCACTCCATGGTTAAAGAACCCCTCCTCGTCCCATGCTCAATACATCACAGCTGCTACTATAACTGTGCTATGCTCTTGGTTCTCTTGGTTTTGGCCCTTCTTAGATTTCCTTTGGTAGGAGGGTGTCAGGTTTTTTTATGTTCTGGAAGGTCTAGATGTTCAGGGCAGGCTGGACATGCATTACCAGAGTCCGCTGCTGGGGTGAGGCTGCCATGGGCTGAGTGAGGCAGGTATTTGTTGCACAGGGCACTGGAGGGTTGGCCAGGGCAGTGAGTCAATGGCTGTCTTCCAAGTGAGACCAATGGGTCAGGGAAGAAAGAAGCTGTGGCCTGGTCAGCGGGCTCATCTGTATCCAGGCTCACCAGGCCCCTGAACTCTGCAGGGCAGCTAGTTCCAGTCCTTGCCTGGTGAGAGGGGGGATCCTAGAGGACATAGAACCAGCCCATGTTATGAGTGAAGGAGTCTGCAGCACTGTGGCCAAGCAAAGATGGGACTGATAGCCACAGGATCTGGTCCTGTGGACCGGCCTATTCATGGCAGGGCCAGTTGCCTAGCCTTCCTCCATGCTGGTCTGAGAAGATGTTTCCAACCGTGGCACCGTGTGGCAGTGAGGACACGTTCAGCCGCCAGTGGAAGGAACCTAGCTGAAAGTTGTTAATAGATATTGAGGAGGCCGGGCGCGGTGGCTCAAGCCTGTAATCCCAGCACTTTGGGAGGCCGAGGCGGGCGGATCACGAGGTCAGGAGATCGAGACCATCCTGGCTAACATGGTGAAACCCCGTCTCTACTAAAAATACAAAAAACTAACCGGGCGTGGTGGCGGGCGCCTGTAGTCCCAGCTACTCGGAGGCTGAGGCAGGAGAATGGCCTGAACCTGGGAGGCGGAGCTTGCAGTGAGCCGAGATCGCGCCACTGCACTCCAGCCTGGGTGACACAGCGCGAGACTCCGTCTCAAAAAAAAAAAAAAAAATAGATATTGAGGAAGACCAACATGCTTAGTGCTTGCGTTTGCTTTAGGCACATGAGCTCACTGAATCTTCACAACAGCCTAGAGGCAGGCATTCTTACTTCCGTTTCACAGATGAGAAAGAGGAGGCAGAGGGTGGGCTCATCTCCAGTCTCACTGCTGGCAAGTAGTAGAGCAAGAGTTGGCCAAGGCAAGCCGGCTCCACAACCCATGTCCTTGATCCCCAGAGGGAGGAAAATCCAGGCCAAGAGCTCTCTTCAAGGAAAGCTGCATCCAGAGGCTCAAACAATACCCCCAGTGTCCACTTCCCTCGCCACCCCTCACTGGCCCTCAGACTGGCTTCAGTCTCTGCCAGGCCTCTCCATGTGGCAGCCACCAGCCACTCAAGGTCTGTAGTACCCCATTGTGCAAAGGAAGGTCCCAGAAGTCAATTTCACTGGGCTCCTGGGGTCACATGCTCACCTCCCAGCCACTCTACAGCTCACGGCACCTGATGCTTTAAAGGGCCAGGCTTGGGTCACAGGCTTCACCTGGGAGCCAGGTCTGGCATCAGAACCTGAGAATCTTGTAACCTGGGTGCACGGGTGCCACACAGGCCAACACAGCACATGTGCCTGAAACAATGTCACTTACTCCCACTGTTTTTCAAAGGCAGGGGATGGGTGAGGGGATCTAACATCACCGTTAAATAGTGTTCTAGAAGCACACACACCCCACTGTGCCTCCAGCCTAACATGATAGCTCTTTTTACTCTTGGTCTTTCCCTCCGGGCCTTGTCTGCCCGCACACATCTTTTGAGGCCATTAGAAATGACAACACAATTCTCAGGCCTCAGGAGAGAGCTTGAGAAATGATAGTTAGCCTGGGGATGGCAGCTGATTCCCTTCACAAAAGACATTAAGGAATCTTCTCACTCTGGGCCTCTGAGGCAACCCTATTGCTGCATGTTGAGTGTTTGGGGTTTGTTTTCTAGTGTTGGGATCCTGTCCTTGTGGCTCTGGGACAATGAGGGCAGGTTGTTTCTGCAGTTCTGGGATGCGTGAGGCTGGGAGGTGCTGGGTGGCAGTGCTACCTGGACGTTTCCCCCACCCCATGCCAGGGTCCTGGGCAGGAGTGGCCCTTACCTGAGAACTTGCAATGAGAGACCCTGCCAGGCACTTGCCTGGGATCTCCAGCTCTCAATGCCTGGCCTGCAAGCTGCTGGCTGAGACCGTTCTGAAGCCGAGTGTTACGGCAGGAATAGAAAGCACGGTGCCCTTTCTATCTGCCAAGTGCTGTGCGAAGCCTTCTGCCACACGGTTTCACTGAGTTCTCGTGCCGACGCTGCGATGTGGGGATGTACTGCTATTACCTCTGCCTCACACAAGGAAACTTGAGCTCAGTGAGTTAAGTAACCCCATCAAAGTTACAGAGTTAGGGAAGGTACGGCCCTGATTCCAACCCCGGCAGTCAGAGCCCATGTCCACAGCCACATTGAGACAGGGAGCAGAGGTGAAAGGGCAGGGGCTGCCCAGAGTTAAATCCAAGCTTTGCTACTGGTTGGCTCTGAGCTGGTTACTCAACATCTCTGTGCCTTAGCTTCCTCATGGGTAAAATGGGGGTAACTTCAGTACCACTTCATAGGGTTATGATGAGGGTACATGAATTAATGCCCATAAATTACTTAGACTCTGACCAGGCACATAGTAAGTGCTCAGTAAATGCCAGCTGTTAGTACGCAGTGTTGCAAAACTTGAAAGGGAGTGAGTCTTCACCAAGGGGGCTGAGTGCCCTGTTCTAACAGGACACTGTGCCTGGCACAGGTGGGGGTGCAGGAAGGAGAGACAGACCCAAAGATACATGGGTGGGATGACAGACATGTAGGGTGAACTCGAAAGCAAGGCAGACCATGATTTATTCTGATAAACCTATCAAATGAGTCATCAGAGACAAAGAAGGAAGTTGTTCAATTCTGGGCAGAGATCTGGAAGGGCTTCAAGGAAGAGGCAACTTTTGACTTGGACTTTGATAGAACCATGGAGGTAGATGAGGTGGAGACATTGGAAGCACAGGCAAAAAGGTAAGCAAGGCCGATGGGGGAGTTAGATCTTGGCATGTGGTCAGAGGAGGGTCAGTGCGGGGATAAGAGGAGGGAGGAGAGAGAGATGGGAGGGAATAGGGAGGAACTCTGAATGTCCAACAGAGACCCCCCAGGATCTTAGAAGTGTTTGCTCAGAAGGGTGGGCTGCCTGGTAGCAGAACAGGGTGTTTATGATGAAGCCCTTCAGCCTGGGCCAGGCTTACCACCACTCCCATCTCTGTGAACTCAGGGCCCATGGGCTTCAAAGGCCCGTCCACTGCTACCTGGGTGGGCTGCACTGCTTGGCACAGGATCACTGGCATCCCCCACCATGCAGTGCCCAGGAGGGAAAGCAATCATGCCATTCAGATTTGATCCTTCTACCAGGCCCCTTCCCTGAACAAAGCCAGCATTTACAGTTTGGCCACACTGGGGTAGGGTTACTCGGGCTGTTTATGACTTGGGATAGAGCATTTTCCTGGAGAGCAGAAGTCCCTTTCTGTCCTGTTTGAAAGCTATTTGGACCTTTGGAAAGGGTCTGGGTGATGGCATTTTGCCCTTAAAAATACAGTAAAGACTAGAAACTGAAGAATTCTGATGAAGTCATTCCACCTTCCCAATAGCTGATTAAGCCCTGATGCCACTCCCAGGTTTCAGAAATTTGGGAAGCCCTCGGAGAGTGACAATTTCAAGTCAGGAGCAGCTGCCGTCCAGGATAGGGACCCATGGCATCACAGCAGCAGGGAGGAGAGCTCCAGATCCTCACCATGTGTGCCTGGGCGTCCCTCTCCTCTCTGGCCCAGATGCTTCCATGGAGGAAGAAGATGAGGCCAATGAACTGCTGAGCTCTCAGACCCTCCCTGTGGCCTTCTTCTGAAACCCCTTCAGGCCAGCATGGGAGGGGATGGGGAGAATTTCCAGCTGCATTCAACCCCGTTACTAGGAACCATGGCAGGTCCTTTGGCTCAGAGACTCATCTCATGTCTCTGTGGGCTGCCCAAGAATCCAAAGACAGGGGAAAATGGGTTACTTCTAGTACCCCGGTCCTCACCACAGCATGCCCCCCAAGCTGTCCTTACCTTCTCCAGCACTGTGTGATTTGAAGGGCTCCAGAAAACCTTTTCATTCCCAAATTGGTCCTCCAACCCCTGGCTGGGCCTGCTCTGGGGGCCAAGGATTTCCACTATCAGACTCACAACTCGGGGTCCAGCGTCAGTGTCTCCAGAAGGCTCCTCCTCCAAGTGGGCATCCATGCCAGGAAAGAGCAGGGGCGGATTTGGGCAGGGGACTGGGTGAAGGAGGCAGAGCCTGGGAGGATATGGCAAACTCAGGAAAGAGAAGGGGTTTGGAGAAGCTTTTTGAGCAGAGTTTAAAATCTGGCAGGATGCTGAGAAGTGAAGAGAGAAGTGGAGGAGTGGAAACAAGGAAGGAAGGGAAGTTACAGAAAACTGAGGGAGACAGAGGAAAGGAGAAGCAGAGGGACTGAGAAGCAGGAGGCTGGAAAGGGGGAGGTGAGAAGAAGGGAGTGGGCAGGGATGGAAGGGAGTATGGGGGGAAAAGGGGGAGGAGAAGGCAGAAAGGGCAGCTCCAGGACCTTGGCCCACGCACTCTCCTTGGTGCAGCCATGGTAGGTCCTGGGGTGCAACTTCACAAGAGGCTTCTCCCCTGAGGTTCTGAGCCAGAGACTTTCCTCACCTATTCTTTGATCTGGGCCTGCTGGGAACTTTTTATCTCCCTCCTCTACCCACTAGTTTATTACCTCCAATCAGCCTCTCTTTCCCTTGGGAGGGGGTGGGGAGGAGGAAGGGGGCATCGGTCCTCCCATGGAGATGTCATAGGTGATGTTCTGTGGTTCTTTCCACAGCTCTTTCCCCCATTTTTCATTCCCATGTCTCAGCCTGAAATTCCACCATTAGATTTTCCATCTTTTGGTATTAAGATATTATTTCCTATTCAGAATATGAGCATTCCCAGGAAAGTACAACTCATTAACTCTGGGGCAGACACTTCATTACCTGTCTGACAGGCACACACACACACAACACACGCTCATACACACACTCTAGGCCTGCAGTGCCCAGTAGAGTAGGCATATTACTCTGTATTATGCAGGACAGATATAGAACATTTGCATCATTGCAGAAAATACTACCGGACAGCTCTGCTCTAGACTGTTGCCAGCGCCCTTATCTTGCTTAGGTACTCACCTTCCCATGTGTTCTGGGAGGTGATGCCCAGCCCCAGGCCCACCCTAGGAGAGGACACTGATTAGTCTAAGCCAGTCTTGGTCATTCTTTCCCCTTTGCCAGCGATGGGTTTAATCTGGGTGTGTGACACAGTTCTAGCCAATGAGTCATAAGGGGAAGGGGACTAGTTCCTGGAAAAGCTTCCTCATGAATATAAAGAGGCACACAGCAGGAAACACCCCACTTCTTCTCTGAACTCATCCTGCCTGCATGAATCCCTGGAATTGCTGCATGCATCCTGTCACTTGCTCATGGTGCCACTGAGCCCTGAATTCACTAACCCTTGGGACTAGACTGCTTGTGTGTGATGTCACATATTTCCCTCATGTTTTAGATATATATTACTTGCAGCCAAAAGCATCCTAAGAAATATAAATTTTTAATGAAAGTATTAAAAGGCTTTCAAGAAGGCTGAGCAATAGGGACTGACTGATCCAGGTACACGATGGATATTTACATGGGGAGGAAATTTGATCTCTCTCTGTTGCCCAGGCTGGAGTGCAGTGGTGCGATCACAGCTCTCTGCAGCCTCAATCGCCTGGGCTCAAGCAGTTTTTCTGCCTCAGCTTCCCAAAAAGCTGGTACTACAGGTGCACACCACCGTGCCTGGCTAATTTTTTGTACTTTTGGTAGAAACGGGGTTTCACCATGTTGCCCAGGCTGGTCTTGAACTCCTTGGCTCAAGTGATCTGCCCACCTTAGCCTCCCAAAGTGTTGAGATTACAAGTGTGAGCCACTGCGCCTGGCCTCAGGAAGGCAAATGTTTGATTTTGGGCGAACAGTAATGGACCATTTAATGGACGAACATTAAACTTGGAACAAACAGAGTTAAGATCTAGACCTGAACCTCCCATCAACTCACTGTATAGCCTTGGGCAAGTCAAATACTATCTCTGAGTGTCCCCACCTGTGAAGTGCAGAGAATGACACAACATTCATAAGAAAGGCATGGGGTGACCTGGCATGGTGGTTCACACCTGTAATCCCAGCACTTTGGGAGGCCAAGATGGGCAAATCACTTGAGGTCAGGAGTTCCAGACCAGCCTGGACAACATGGTGAAACCCCGTTTCTACTAAAAATACAAAAATTAGGCGGGTGTGGTAGTGGGTGCCTGTAATCCCAGCTACTTGAAAGGCTGAGGCAGGAGAATCACTTGAACCTAGAAAGCCCATGTTGTAGTGAGCCAAGGTGGCGCCACTGCACTCCAGCCTGGGCAGTAGAGTGAGACTACATCTCAAAAAAAAAAAAAAAAGGAAAGACATGGGGTGTAAGGCAGGTATTATTACTGCTGATATTAGTATTCTCTTTCCTTTGTACAGTTGACAAATAATTTAGTTATCTGATCTATAAAGACCGTATTGAGATGCGAATTACTGCCCTCATTTCAAAGAAGAGGACATTGAGGCCCAGAGTGCCTTAGGATTTTGCCCAAGGTCACAGCTCTTGAGTTGCAGAGCTGGGATCTGTAGCTAACATCAAATCCAGGATTTTGTCTACTCTGACCTGGGAGGGCCTGAGTGGCATTCATGCACCATTTGGAGTGAGTTAGCTTCAGGTTCTGTCCAGCTGATGGTTAGAGCTGAAAACTAGGCTCTAGAAAAGAGGTCAAGATTGGGGAAGGGGCAGGAGCTTGAAAGGCCTGGAAAGTTGACTCCACTGAAGGATAACCTAAGGAAAGCAGGCAGGTGAGCTAGCTCAGGTGCTATGCCATGTGAACACACATGGGCCACTGCATTCAGGGTTGGAGGCTGGCACCTTCAGGTGTCTAGTGTTGAGAAAAGAGTATTGGCTGAGGCCTTGGGAAACCAGAGTTCAATTCCCAACTCTGCCCTTTCAAGCTGTGTGATAGTGGGCAAGTCCCTTGACTTCTCTGAGCCTCAGTTTCCCCACCTATAAAATGGAAACAGGAATTCTTGCCCATCCCATGTTGATATTACACAGGTCGAATGAGGTGCTTTATGAATTTAAAGCTTTAGAGAAATGTAAGCAATTGCTTGAAGGGGGAAAGGACATCAAGAAAGAAGAGCCATATATGTTGGCAGACAAGGCACAAGACCTCTGGTATGGTGGGCTTTGGGTCCTGCTTTGGGATCATTAGGACTTATCCCCGCTCCAGGACAAATAGTTTGCCTGGAAAACGTTGACAAAGAGCCAGCGCTCGCTGAAGGGCAGCTGATTAAAAACCAACCTGGTGAGGCTCTGCCGCTGTTAATGAGGTGTGATCCTGAAAGTGCAAGACCTGGGTGGATTCTGCAAAAAGCCTGTTGGCTTTGATCCCCCTTCTCCTATAAAATGTTATTTCTGCTCTTGGCCCCTCAGATTCCTAGACAGACGAATCAGTCTGGGCTGCCTGTGGAATTTGCAAAGAATGAGTTTTCAAAAAACCACACTTGGGAACAATAGTTACCAGAAGTGTCTGGGTCTCAGAGGAAAAACAAACACCTTAACCCCAGTCTGGAAGTGTTTCCCAAACATCCTTCCACCTAATGCCTTCCCCCATGCTGACACCTAACATGAAGCATGTCATTTAATGAGGAGCTAGTTCACCCTGTGCTTCTGAGCCAT
The DNA here is from genome assembly GCF_003255815.1 of Theropithecus gelada. NCBI lineage: Eukaryota > Metazoa > Chordata > Mammalia > Primates > Cercopithecidae > Theropithecus > Theropithecus gelada. The sequence continues at coordinate 44,115,002 of NC_037674.1, read as the reverse complement.
GAAAAAGAAAACACCACCAGACAAAGCAGCTGTGTTGGAGCAGATTCTCCACATCCCCTTCCCTAGAGAATGAATGGTCCCAGTAACAGCTGGGCACAGATCTCAGGGTCGGCCGTTTGGGAGAGAACAGCAGTTAACTTGTCTTTTACCTACTTTTACATTTTTAATTTTAATTTTAATTTTAATTAAAGCAATGTATGTGCTTAGTTTTAAGAAGCCAAACAGCGCCAGGTGCAGTGGCTCATGCCTGTAATCCCGGCACTTTGGGAGGCTGAAGCAGGAGGATCACCCAAGGTCAGGAGTTCAAGACCAGCCTGGCCGACATGGTGAAATCCCGTCTCTACTAGAAATAGCTGGGCGTGGTAGTGCATGTTTGTAGTTCCAGCTACTCAGGAGGCAGAGGCAAGAGAATTGTTTGAACCTGGGAGGCAGAGGTTGTAGTGAGCTGAGATCATGCCAGTGCACTCCAGCCTGGGCGACAGAGTGATACTTCGTCTCAAATCAATCAATCAATCAATCAATCAATCAATCAATCAGTCAAATAGCACCATAACATTTATAATAAAAACAACAGTCTCTGTATTCACCCCTCCCTATCCCTAAGAGGCAACCATTTTTAACACCTTTTGGAGTATTTCTCTGCATATTTCTATATAACGGGCTTCTAATTCTGATCCTTGATTTTTTTCTGTTTTCCTTTCATTAATTTTTTAAATTGACAAGTAAAAATTATGTATATTTATAGTATACAACATGACATTTTGTATGTGTGTACGTTGTGGAATGGCTAAATCAAGATGTTTAACATATGCATTATCTCACATGCTCATTTTTGTGGTGAGAACACTTAAAAATCCACTCTCAGCACTTTTCAAGTATACAATATGCTGTTATTATAGTTAGCATGATGTACAATAAACCTCTTGAATTTATTTCTCCTGTCTAATTGAAATTTTGTGTTCTTTGACCAATATGACCCGACTTTCCTCAACCCCCAGCCCTTATTAACCATCATTTCAATCTGTTTCTATGATTTTGACTATTTTAGATTTCACATATAGGTGAGATCATGTCTTTCTGTGCATGGGTGGTTTCTCTTAACATAATGCCCCCCCAGATTCATTCATATTGTTGCAAATATCAGGATTTCCTTACTTTTCATGGCTGAATAGTATTCCATTGTGTATATACACCATGTTTTCTTCATCTATTCATCCATTGATTGATATAAGTTGATTCAATTGAAGGAAACAAAAATATTCCTTTCTGGAACACTGGTGATTGTTGAACTGAAGAAGGTTAAAACGTAGGGGGACACTCTGCCCCTCCCTCTGCTTGCCTAATGGTGATTTATAGGAACAGGTCTTCCTGCCATCCTCCTTGCCTTTTCCTGCCTAATGAGGGGCTTCTTTCCAATCCTTGCTTATCAACTCATAGACAGCAGTGCCAGAAGATCTAGGTGCAGACTTTACTCTTCCCATAAATTTACCTTCCTACAATTTGCTGCCTTGTAGAATCCTGAAGTTGCTCTCTTCTTTGTCTTGTCACTATAGAATTTATGGCTGCTTTAAAAAATACTGTTTAAGCAAGGCCCCTAAGCCATTGCCTTGAGAGAGAAATATTCCCTCTCCCCTGTGATGGGTACAGCACACACCAATACATTTTTGCTGGTTTTTCTCTTGCTAATCTGAATTTTGTTTACAGGAGAACATCTCAGATAAGAAGCTATGAGGGAAGGAAAATAAATTATATTTTCTCCTCTACATTGTATCTTGGCTATTGTGAATAATGCTGTAATTAATATAGGAATGCTGATATCTTATCAGCATTGATTCTTGACTTTTCTTTTTTTGACATTAGCCATAAATGTCAAAGATGATAGCTTAGCTCTCTTACACTTCTCCCCTAATCCTAACATACACACAAGTACACATGTGTGCACACACACAAGCACATGTACACACGCAGACACAACACTTCCCAGACTCCCATTGTTTCAATATGATTATATCACAATTTTTATCTGTCTCTTATTCAGTATTGACATGACTATGATTATATAAATATTGTTCACAGCTGAGCCACCTAGTGTACTACAATGATATTTTCTTTCTTTTGAACAGCTTTTGTTTTTTCAGCTAATAATTGCTTTTCCCTTTCATTTGTTTACTCTCTATGAACCTACGAGTAATTTAGCCCCTAACTTTGTCCAGAACTATAAACATTTCTCTATTGAGTTAAACACACCATGTAAGCTTAGGTTCCTGTTTCCTGGAGCCATTTCTTTTGAAACCTTCTGTCCCCCTCCTCCCTCTGAACTGGTTGTATGCTAAGCCTCTGTAGATGTGTCATCAACAATGACAGAACAATTCAGATAAACAGGTTTGCAAACAACAGCCTATGATGGTTAATTGTATGTGTCAACTTGACTTGCCAAGGATAGCCAAATTAAATGTTATTTGTGGGTGCCTCTGTAAGTGTGTTTCCAGATAAGGTTAGCATTTGAACCAGTGGGCTCAGTAAAGTGGAATGCACTCACCAATGTGGGTCTGAATCATCCAGTCTGAGAACAAAACGGTAAAGGAAGAAGAATTTGCCCTTTTGTTTCCTGTCTGCCTGTTGATCTGGGACATCTCATCTCATCTTCCATGTCTCTTGGACTGGGATTTATGCCATCAGCTCCCCTAGTTCTCAGGCTGTTGGACTTGGACTGAAATATACCACTGGCTTTCCTGGGTCTCCAGCTTGCAGACATCAGACTGTGGGACTTGTCAGCCTCCATAATTGTGTGAGCCAATTCCTCACAGTCAATCAGTCAGTCCATCCTTCTGGTTCTGCTTCTCTGGAGAACCTTGACTAATACACTGCCTTGATAAGCAGATTCTACATGGGCAGGAACAGTGTGAGGGCCAAATAGAGAGTAGCCTACCAGCAATGTGTTCTTCAGAACACACTTCAGAAGAAATGCAAAGTGTTGGCTAGGAGTGAGGAGGTTATAATGAGTATGTGTAAGTCAAGTTGGCTGGGAATGGAGAGTAGGTAAGTGTTCTTTCTAACTCTGGAAATCAGAAGGCTTCCCAGTGGAGGTGATACGTGAGCTAGGCCTTGGGTGATTAGTAAGATTTCAATATACAGAGAAATGAAAAATCCGGAACTCAGTTGGAACAGAGGAAGCATTCTGAAGAAGGGAGCAGAGACTGGAAAGTGAACTGTAAGGAGTGATGGTGTTGCCAGAGCACAATACAAGGGGAACACATGTGCTGGGAAATGAGGCTAGAAGGGCAGCAGCTGAGCCTGGTCCTAGAGGGTGAGGGGGAAACATGCACCCAAGGAGTGTGTGCAAGTGATGGTGATACCATACCATTCATTCTATTCTAATGACCTCCTGCACTCTGACAAAGAACCTGTGCTTTATCCTTGCCAAAATGGAGCCACTGTATATCAAGGTTTTGAGCAAGAGAGTGTCTCTCTGCTGTGAAATAGGACGAACAAGCAGAGGCTGGAAGGGAGAATTCAAGCAAAGAGGAACTACCCCAGCTAGGAGCTGGAAGATAGCCTCTGGCTCTATGAAATGCAGTGTGCAAGAAATGTGCTGTTATTTTCTGAAAGTCTGTCTTGTTTATCACTCTGTCCCCAGGACCTAGACACGGTGGGGTTTTGGTGACTCTCTGATGAATGAATGCATCTTTGAAGAGGCTGGAAGCCTCCCTAGGCAGACAGTATAGCCATTGCCCCAGGAGGGTCCCCCAACTCATACACACACAGATTTTCAGCCCCTTTCCTGAGGGCTGGAGAATCTTCCAATCTCCGTGGCCACCTCACCTTCCAGAAGCACTGTCTGTGCCTTTCTCTGGCACCATCTCCTCTGCAAGCTTGGGCTTTCTCAGAAGCCTGAAAAGATTGCTTCCAACACATTTCCCTCTCATCTTTGCACACGGCCCTGCAGAGAGGAAGCCCAAAAGTTCAGCTTCAGTCTCAGAGTGGGAGATAACTCATTGGGGAAAGTAAAAACCAAATAGACCTTATCCTCCTGATTTTCCACAGAGCAAAAGTAAACACAAATTTGTATCTGCGCACTGAGCCCCGTGTCTGGCATGTGATGGGTTCTCCAACCTTTCCACTGTTGTTTGTAGCTGCTGCTAAGCGCTGCCTGAGTTCACCAAAGGGGCGAGCCTTGGACCTTCTCTCCCTGTGTGACCTCCCTGTGTGACCTCTCTCCCTTCCTAATCTGTCAGTGGCAGAGACTGGAATTATGCCAGTGTCAGGGTCAGTGCTCTTGGCCACTCTGTTGAGGTCTTCACTGGCCTGAGCTCTCTCCACGGTCCACTGAGCCCCAGGGGAGATGGTTATGAGGTCACCTCTGGCAAAGGTTTTTTTAGACACTCCCCTCCACATCCTCCTTTTCTTGAGTCAAAGCAACCCATGATTCAGCCTCCAGGGAAGAGGAGTGAAGACAAGCTTTGAAAACAACCTGCAGCGCAGGAGGCAAGAGGCCAGCAGCGGGACTGCCTGAGCACTGATGGGTCACGGGCAGCGAATGGGAACTTTGCTTCTAGAGATAGACAGATCACAGAACAAATCCCTGCTCTCTGCAACTTACCAGTTTTGTGAGCCCTTGGATAGTTTCTAAATCTCTTTGAGTCTCAGTTCTCTCATTTGTAAATTGAGATTCGTAGTCCCTAACCCTCAGATAGTTGGAGGTTTAAAGTGGACTAGAGCCGGTCCATAAACAATGTTTTAACTGGTCTGCAGTGAGATAAAAATAAAAATGGAGAGTAAGGGATCAAAAACTTCTACAACACTTTAAAAATGCCTGACATCCAGACACAGTCTCCATGGACTTGTCTCACTGAACAGGATATAGACCAAAACATTTCTCTTCCCTGGACTGGACATACACTTAAAAAACAAAAAACCTGGTTCTTGACCACCAATAGTTTGGAAGGCACCATTGTGAAGAATCTCACTACCCAATAAACAACGTCACGATCAGAACACAGGAGTGCTGAGTGGTATTGAATTTGGTGTGTTTCCTCTCTCCCCAAGCTGCCCATGTTGGTCTATGGCAATCCTATCCTTCCTTTTATGAGATCTGCTCTGTGCCTGTCACTGGGCTCAGGACAGGAGAGTCACATCACCTTTGACTCATGCCTCCAGCTCAGCCCTCACATCCAACCAGTTGCCAAGTTCTGCCTCCCCCAGTGCCAGTGTGTTTTCCATTTCTGCCCCCTTCCCTCCAGGCCCACTGGCCCCTGCAGGTCACAGGTCCTTCCCACAGTAGGATGGTGGTGGCCTCCTTCACACATGCTCTCTGCATCCTGACCCTCCCCACTCAACTCCATCCTCCACACTGCCTGCAGAGGGAGTAAATGTTTTTATTTAAATAAATGTATTTAAGAAGAGTTTGTGATTTATAGAAAACTTGCGAAGATAATACAGAGTTCCCATAGACCCTTCATCTAGTTTCCCCTATTGTTAAATGCTTCGATACATTTACCATAACTAATGAATCAACACTGGTACATTACTATTAGCTAAACTCCATACCTGTTTGGGTACCATCAGTTTTGCTCCTGATGTCCTTTTTCTGTTCCAGGATCCCATCCAGGACGCCTTATTATGTTTAGTTATTATGTCTGCCCAGCCCTCTCTAGCCTGTGACAGTTTTTCAAGAGAGGGAGTATTTCAAAGCAGACCTCACAGTTTTCCACTCTGCTACAACCTCAGTGGCTCCCCCATTGACTTCCGTGACCTGACCCACACGACTCATGTCTCTTCTTCCATTCACTGTATTCTTCACCCAACCTGAGGCCAACACACAGACAGCCTTGTGTGGGGTTTGGCTCCTGTAACTTTCCCAGGTGTGACTTCCCTCTTTCCTTCTCAGTATACGAAAATCCTTCTTGTCCTTCAAGAACTAGCTGGAATAAAATCTCAGCCTGATCATCTACACCTGGCTGCCTCATGGCTAACTGCTTATTCCTCTGTTTAGCATGGATTCTGTTCTACCACCAGGTCTTTCTCCCCACTAGACATAAACCCGCATAGGTCAGGTGGCTGTAGCATAGTGGCTATGCAACAGGAGAAATTCGGTTATGTTACATTGGGCAAGTGTCTCAGCCTCTGTGACTCAATTTTCTCATCTGTAAAATGTTGCCAAAGATACATACATATCTCCAAGGGTTGAGGTAAGAGCTAATGTAACCAATTTGCTACATACTAAATTCTCAACAAACGGTGGTTATAGAATCAACCTAAATGCCCATCAGTGGATGAATGCATAAAGAAAATGTGGTACATATGCACAGACGAATAGTATTCAGCCATAGAAAAGAATGAAATCCTATCATCTGCCAGTAACATGGATGGAACTGTAGGTCATTATGTTCAGTGAAATAAGCCAAACACTGAAAGATAAATATTGCATGTTCTCACTCATGTGGGAGCTGAAAAGTGGATGTCATGAAGGTAGAGAGTAGATTTGTGGTTACCAGAGGCCAGAAGAGGAGGAAGGAGTGGGGAGATGGAAAGAAGTTGATCAATGGGTACCGATATACACTTAGATAGAAGAAATGAGACCTGGGGTTTGATAGATAAGTAGGGTGACTATAATTAACATTAATTTATTATGTATTTCAGCTAGAAGATAATAATTCTAATGTTCCCAGCAGAAAGAAAAGATAAATATTTAAGGTGATGGATATCTCAATTTACCCTGATTTGATCTTTACACATTTTATGAACGTATCAAATTATCTCATGTACCCCAAAAACATGTGCAAATATTATGTATCAATTTAAAACTTTTTAATTGAAAAAAATGGTATAATTATATTATTGTCATAGTTACTATATTCATATCTATCTCAGTCCCTCTGTGCAGAGGCTGGCATATAAAAGGCAATCAGAAATTGAATTTGGGTGGGTGCTGTCGCTTACACCTGTAAACCCAGCACTTTGGAGAGTCAAGGCAGAAGGGTTCCTTGAGCCCAGGAGTTTGAGACCTTCCTGGGCAATATAGCAAGACCCCGTCTCTTAAAAAAAATTGCATGAAGACATGAGCTTGTAGTCCCAGCTACTGGAATGCTGAGGTGGGAGCATCCCTGGAGCCCAGGAAGTCGAGGCTGCAGTGAGTTATGATCGTGCCACTGCACACCAGCCTGGGTGACAGAATGAGACCTCGTCTCCGAAAAATAAGTTTAAGAAAAGAATTAAATTTTATTTAAAAGCTCCATCACTCCACGAAGGCTTTTAGCACTTACAGAGAAGACCCACCAAAGGAAAGGGCAATGCTGAACCCAGTGGAATAAATCACAAATGGTGGAATTTCCGGCAGCAGCAGAAGAGGTATTTGGGGAAAAAACATTTCCTGTCTCTGCTCCTAGAGTCACACCCGTCTGCATCCAACCATGAATCCTGGCCACAGAGTCCTTCAGCGCAGCTACTCTGGCCCTAGAGAATTCTAACTATCTCCACAACAATGCTGCTGGAATCGATTCCCATGATCACAGTGTGAACAATCGTCTCTGGGGCAAAATTACCCACACAATACAGAAGTCAGCTTTGGAGACTGACACACGGTCTCTGTTTCTGCTGTCAGATGTCAGTGAGAAAGAGGCCCTTGGACATCACTTTGGTGGACAGATGAGGAAACAGAGGCCTATAGAGTAAAAGGGCATTGCCCAGCCTCAGTCACCATCCATCCATTCATTTGTTTGTTAACCCATTCATTCCATAAATATTTGGGGAAAATCTTCTCTGAACCAGATCCCATGCCACTGGGGACAAAATGGTGAATGTGATTCCACAGTTTAAAAAAATGCAGCCCAGGCTTTGTGGTGTGGAGACGTCTCCAGGATTCCTCTTGGGAAACTTCCCCCTGCCTTGGTTGTAGAGTGATTTAGTTTGCTGTGGAAGGCACACGAATGATTCTGGTCAATCTGCCATGGAGCCTGAAGCTCCCAGCAGGTGCCATTCCTTCCAGTTAAAGCTTTGACTCCTCATTAGTCACTGGTCCAACAATTCTCTTTGCTACCCCCAATCCATTCTCTGCCCTTCCATGTGCCCTGTGTCAATTGTATTCACCCCTAGAACCCTAGCATCTAGAACAGTGCCAGCACATGGGAGGTGATATGGTTTGACTCTGTGTCCCACCCAAATCTCAACTTGTAACTCCCATAATTCCCACGTGCTGTGGGAGGGACCCGGTGGGGGATGATTGAATCATGTGGGCAGGTCTCTCCATGCTGTTCTCGTGATAATGAATGGGTGTCACGAGATCTGATGATTTTAAAAACAGGAGTTTCTCTGCACAAGTTCTCTCTTTGCCTGCTGCCATCCATGTAAGATGTGACTTGCTCCTCCTTGCCTTCTGCCATGATTGTGAGGCTTCCCCAGCCGCGTGGAATTTTAAGTCCATTAAACCTCTTTCTTTTGCAAATTGCCCAGTCTCAGGTATGTCTTTATCAGCAGTGTGAGAACGGACTAATACAGGAGGTGCTTGTAAATATTTGCCAAACTAATGGAAATGCTATGTAAACTCAAAAGCACAATACAAGCACTAGAACCAATAGCAATGTGGTTGGAAACATCGCATGTGGAAACATCGCATGTGGTTGTGTTCAGTCAGTGTAGCTACTAGGTGGGGCTTGGGTTCAAATCTCAGCCCAGCTTCTGACTAGACAACTAGCCAGGTGACTTAGGGAAAGTCACTTCCCTTCTGCAAGCCTCAGTTTCCTCCTCTGCCTCACAAGATTAAATGAGGTTGTGCCTCATAAAACACCTGGTTCTTTGTGTATCTGTCACACAAAGGAAAATCAATATGACAATTTGGTTACATTTGGCTTTTCTTGTTTTGTTTATTCTTACACAGATGGGCAGCTGGATGTTAGGGAAAAACAGGGACAGGAAATAGACTCCATCCAGTGGCTGTCTGAAGATTCACCCTTGTTATCAGTCACTTGGGATTCTGTTATCAGAATTTGGGATTGTTTGTTACCACAGCATTACCTAGTCTACCCTGATTACTACAGGGGCACTTTGAGAATCTGATGGGAGCACAGACCACAAGAAAACTGCACATTCATGCAAAATTAAGAACCTCTCGATTTTAATGTCTTGAGATTTCATTGTGTTTCTAAGATCCTTGATGCCCCACAGCCTCCTCTTCTCAACCCTGGAATCCGAAGCACCTGGGTTGGAAGTGGTGCTGTGTCAGGGTTCACAAAGGTTCACAAGGCTGAGATGTGGCCGAGGGGAGCTGACCCTGACACCATGGAGCAAGGCCTATGCATACAAATGAGTCACGAGCTGAGAGGAAAGAGCTTGAGCCTGAGCTTGTTGTTGTTGGTTTTTTTTTTCTTTTCTCTTCTTCTTTTGATGATTTCTTGAGTCTGAGCTTGTTTGCCAGACGCTTTCACTAGCCTGAGCTTGTTTTGTGGATGCTTTCTGCTGCCAGCTACTTTGTAGCCCCTCCTGTGTGACAGCATCTTGCCATCAAAGGGCTGCAGAAGAAGGGGTGCTTGTTGCTATTGTGAGCAAACACTGCATAAACAATCAGCTCACATGTGTGTCCCAGAGCATATGACCAATGACCTGGAGAACTCACAGGCCGTGGGGTGGAGAGAAGGCCATTCTGAGGTCAACTGAAACCTTACTTGACGGGCAGTTCCGTAGATGGGAATGAGGAGAGTCATGGCCACAGCCACCTGGCCCAGGAGAGAGGCCATAACTGCCAGACAGAGCCAAGGATGGAGGGGCTTCAGCAGCACGAACAGTCCACACTCAGCCTGAGTCACTCTTGGACCCTCTCTGGGACACATATTTCCCTCTGGCTGAAAGGCTGAACTGCTCCAGGGCCAACTGTGAGGTCAGACTGCCGCCCAGGGATGTCTCCGGCCACTCAAGGGTGTGTACTCCAGAGCAGAGAAGGGTGGGATGGGGGCAGAGGAAGGAAGGACCCTGGCCTGGGGGTCAGGCCTCTTGGTTCAAATCCCAGACTCACCACCAGCCTCCTGGGGAACCTGGGGCCCTGTTACCCCTCTCTGAGCACCTCCCTATCTGGGCCCCTGAAGGGGCTCTGCCCCAGCTTTGAGGGGGAGAGGACCCTTCTTCCAGGCTTAGGGTCAGAGCTGGCTTCTCCAGAGTTGGCAAGTTGGCAAATTTGGCAAGTGGCTGGAGCTTGACCACCTCCTCCTATCAGAGACTCACAGCTCTGTCCTTGGGCAGGGGCCACTCTCTGCACTACAGAAGCCTCCCTGCTCCCCAGTATCTTCCCCACTGGTTATTATTATTCAGTGCAGGAAGAGGAGACCACTCCCCTGTAATTTCAACGGCAACAAAAGACCTGAGGTTCCACCATCAGAACTTCACACCGTAAGGAAGATGCAGCAGTTCCTGTAAAATGCAAGTGCTCCCAGGCAGAGGTAGCTCCTGAAGTCATGATCAGTTATGTACACCTTAGTGGGAGCTGATTAATAGACCCTTCCCATGAGCCAGCTGACAGGAAGCACACTGGGGTAAAACTTGGGTGCCTGGAGGAAGGGAACAAATGTGAGTGGGAGCATGGTAATAACATAGGTGAAATAGCAGACGTTTATACATCATGCCTGTGTGCCAGGCACTGTTCTAAGTACGGGATAGATAGAAAGATAAGTGGATAGATAGAGAGCGAGAGAGAGAGAGATTTATTATGGCAATAGTACTATGCCATGGGTGTTGTTATCATCACCATTTTACACATCAGGAAACAGAGGCCCAGAAAGTTCACGTGTGCTAGTCTTTGCCCTCTAGACCCACCCTCCACCTTTCTCCTCCTTGCTCTGTGCCCTGAGGGCTGATCTCTGCCCTCAACTTTACCCACTGCATTGTCCTCTAGCTTCTAGTTGGACTCAGCCCACAGGGGCACTGGCAGGAGTACAGGGGGTCAGAGTATTTGCTAAGCTCCCTTCCTGCCAGCCTTGGTTTTAGCAGAGCTGCTTTCCTCTTCCCCTGGCCACAGGTCCCACCCTCGGGCCCTCTCCCAGGGCTCCAGCTGCCACCGCTTTCTTCACATGCCCCTTGCCCCTTGTTCCTGATCCCTCCAGTTCCAGAGGTTGCACAGCCTTCTGGGGCTGCCCCATTCTTTGTGGGTTCTGCACACACCTCTGCAAACAGCCCCTCCTGCAAACTCTGCTCAAACATCCATTTCCTATGGGACCTTGCTCAACATCACTCATCCGGTAAGAGGTAGAGGCGGAATTCAAACCCTGGCCGTCCAGGTGCCAGGAGCCTCTCAGCCACTACGCCCATGCCCCTCGTCAGTAAGTGTTGGCAACTCCTGAGCCTGAGCACCAGGGTCTCTGTGCATTGCTCCATGGAATGGGATCCCACAGACTTGGGTCCTGAGGTCAGTGTCTATGATAGAACGTGGCATTTGTGACTTTATGCAACAGTTGCGCTCAGCAAGGTGGACTCACCTGATGTTCACAGGCCTGAAACTGACTGACGGTCTGGAATATTCCTGCCATTTGTCTTGTCCTCAGTCCTGACTGAGTGCTCTTTGAGCACTCCGCCATATTTGAGCACAACAGCCATATTTGAGCACAATAGCCATGTCAAAGATGAAAATCAGTCCAGGCTCCTTGCTTTGCCAAGGGGGAAACTGAGACTCAAAGATGGGTATAGCTTGGGCCAGGTCTCCTGCCTCCATATGCCAGAGGAGGCATACAGCCCTGGGCAGGAAGGATGACTGTTTCCACAGGAGAGCGCCAAACGCAAGGTTGGCAGGAGGGGTCGGAGCTCAGCGTCCTGGCCACCACTGACATTCCAAGGCTCCTCTGTTGGAAGTTTTATTTGGAGCCTAAAAACTGGTAATTGGGAGAAGTCGGTGTGACTCATGTACCAACACTGTTTTTGTTTCTCCTTTCTTAAAATTCTCAACTACTGGCTATTTTTATTTCAGAGCCAGATTTGATTTCGTGGTTTTCTTTCTCCTCTTCTGGGATTTTTTGCCCTATTGCCACAGAAACCCTGGGCCCCTTCCCCAGCTGTCATGAAGGTGCCTGAGTGACGGTCAGAGATATGACTAGAGGGGTCCACCCGGCCACCGCAGCAGCAGCAGCCAAGGCGGGACTGAGCCTCCACACCCCACATCTCATTCGTGGCCAGCCTGGGACGCCTGCCTCTCCTGCCCTGTGGTGTTGTTGTCCTCAAATGACCCCTCAGTCCCCCGACATGTGAGTGTCCTGGGAACTCAGACCTGCAGCTCCTCACTCAGTCCTTGCCTTGGTACCCCTCCCACCAAAAAGTCTCCTCCACAGGCCCTGGCTTGCTGCCCTCCTCCCAGACATCCTCTGGTCTCCCCCAGCCTCTCCATCTCTAAACTCATCATTTGTGTTCTTCCTCCACATGGCTACCAAAGTCATCTTTCACGTTTAATTTTTATTTAACCAAAATATCATATAAGCACATTATTTTCAAAAATAGTGCTACAAATTCAGGAATGCAAACTAATATAAATAAACTTTCTTTTTTCTCTCCTTCCTTCCTTCCTTCCTTCCTTTCTCTTTCTTTCTTCCTTTCTTTCCTTCTTTCTTTCTTTTTTCTTTCTTTCTTTCTTCCTTCCCTTCCTTCCTTCCCTTTCTTCCCTCCTTCCTTCCTCTCTTTCTTCCTCTTTCTTTCTTTCTTTTTTCTTTCTTTCTTTCTTTTTCTTTCTTTCTTTCCTTCCTTCCTTTCCTTTCTTCCCTCCTTCCTTCCTCTCACTCTTCCTCTCCCTCTTCCTTTCCTTCCTTCCTTCCCTTCCTTCCTTCCTTCTCTTTCTTTCTTTCCTCCTTTCTTCTTTCTCTCTCTCTCTCTCTTTCTTTCATTCTTCTTTTATTCAAAGTCTCGCTTTATTGCCCAGGCTACAGTGCAGTGATACAATCAGAGCTCACTGCAGCCTTGATTTCCTGGGCTCAAGTGATCCTCCTGCCTCAGCCTTCCTAGAAGCTGGGACCACAGGAGTGTGCCACCATGCCTGGCTAATTTTAAAAAAATTTTAGAGATGGGGTCTCACTATGTTGTCCAGGCTGGTCTTGAACTTCTAGGCTCAAGCAATCCTTCCACCTTGGCCTCCCAAAGTGCTGAGATTACAGGCATGAGCCATCACACCTGGCCAGAAATGAACTTTATTAAGCTGATAAAAAAGTACCTACAAAAATCCTACTGCAGACGTGATCCTTGGAGTACCATGTGGAACTCTTTCCCTCTGAAATCAAGAATGAGACCAGCATGGTTGCATTGCCACATTTATTCATCACTGTCCAGCAGGTCTTAATCAGTGGCATAAACAAGAACAGACAAAAAGGTATGCAGGGGCCAAAACACGTTTTCTAAATTCCCAATATTGTAAAAACATTTTTAATTATTTTATTACTTAAAAATAATGTAAACTACTCAAATCCTTAGAAGGAGCAAGGTAGGTGTGGAAATTAAAGATGCCACCAATTCTTTGCTACTGCTCTGAGTCAAATTCCTCTCCCTTTGAAGCTGGGCTGGCTTTAGGGACCTGCTTGAGCAGAAGATGGTAAAGTGATGGACTGGGGCTTCTGAGGCTAAGCCATAAGAAACTTTGAGAATTTCACCTGGCCCTTACTGTCTCTGGGAGCCCTGAGCCATGATAGAAGAAGTCCTTCCTATATCGAAGGTCCTTGAGACCTCCAGTACTGGAAAGGGCACGTATATATTCTCAGACCAACAGTCCAAACTGAGCCCAGTCTGCCAACTCACCCTGCCAAGGTGCCAGACGCGTATGTGAATGAGGCCATCCTAGACCCACTGATAGCCCATCATCACCCAGCTGACTGCTACTAACCTCCGCCGAGTTCACGAACACAGAACTGCTGATTTGAACTCTGCCTGCATTTCTTGGCCCACAGAACAATGAGATATAATTAAAAGGCAATGTTGAAGCCACTACATTTTGTAATTTGTTTTACAACAAAAGATAACCAGAATATAGCTGTAACAAATAGTGAGTACCAAACTTCTACATAAAGATATACATGGATATTTTCTTCTTTTTTTTTTTTTCTATTTTAATTGGTTTTAGAGCTGGGGTCTCAGTCTGTGGCTAGAGTGCAGTGGAGTAATCATAGCTCACTGGAGCCTCGAACTCCTGGGCTCAATCGATCCTCCCACTTCAGCCTCCTGAGTAGCTGAGACTAGTCATAAGCCACCGTGTCTGGCTGATAGCTTCTCTTTTACAAAAATTCATGAAAAACTGTCATCTTCTGCCCCCCACTCTTGGTTCCTGTCCCTAATGGCACCAACTTTCAATTCTTTCAGCTCTTTCTTCTGGTTTTGATTTCTAAGTTTTTTAAAATAAATATGTATGTGTTTACAATGTTATTGCTTGAATTGCTTGTTTTTACAGAATCTCTTAACCTCCTGTCCTGGTAGTCTGGGATTTAACACTTTACCTGTGACTCTCCCATTTCCTTTATTCCCGTATTTCCAAAAGCACACATTTTAATTAAATCAGTAAGCGTTATTTCCATGACTACACCTGTGTAGAAATGGTTCTGGATGGATCAAATAGTGACCGTGCTTATTTCCTGGGGCATTTAACCCTTTCTTCCCCGCTGGCATTGACCCGTTAGACCTGGCCCTCAGGATTCCTGCACTGGCCCTATGCTGGCCCTCCTCTGACTGCATCTCTCTAGAGAGATTGAGGTGCTCCCAGGCCCAAAGGGATGTCCCTACCTGGGGCTCCCACACCTCCCCTCTAGCCACACTTCCAGTTCCTGGGACTCCCTAATTCCCTGGTCAAATGTCCACAGGCCCACTTCACCCATTCTAAGAAGGGCACATACTCCTGGGCCCTAAAGGAGACCAAGAGGTGGGTGCTTTCTGGAGGGGTATGGACAGACTGGAACGTGAAGGCCAACGTGTCCCCATGCATGTGCACCAGGACACTCAGGAGGCAAGAAATGGAGATTGGCCTCTCTAGGGGCCTGCGCTTGGTCTCGTGCTGGGCCAACATTAGACTGAATGGCTTTCTCCTGGTCCCCCACCCCCCTCTGTTGACTTGGTTTTCCAAATTCCCACAGCCATTTCTCCACAGTGTTCCAGATACATCTGTCAAATGTCTAGCAACGATTCCACCAGATGCGCCAATACCTCAAACCATCTCATCCATCCATTCCATTTCCCCCTTTTGTGTAAAAAAAAAAACCTAAAGAAGAAACACCCAACAGCTCCTGGGTGCCAGGCAGTGTGCCCAGTGCTGGAGCACATGCGATGCATAAGGTCAGCTCCTGTCCTCCGGAAGCCTGCAATCTGGTGAGAGGGAAACGTGAAGTTTGAGGTTATCTCCTGAATGCTACTGTTGCAGGATTTTTCCTTAGTTCAGCTAAAGACGGGGTTCTTTGTCCCATGGCCATGAAAATTCAGGCTCTCAGACAATTTGAATGGTGAGTAAGACAGGGTTTTATTGGGTGAAAAGGAAGAAAAGGGGGAAACAGAGACTGTCACTAGATCAGAGCCCCTTGCTGGAGAGCTTCCTGCAGGCAGCTTGGATCCCAGATTCCACACAGGAAAAGGAGAGGCCAGGCTCCTCCCTGCTGCAAACGGTGCAGACTTCCTGAGGCTCCACCCCAGTGCTGGAGTTTCTTTGGGGGCCCCTTCCCACCTGGCAGTCTCACTACCTACACAGGTCCAGGCTCCCAGGGTGGCTGGGGGGCCACGATACATAGAGAAAGCCAGGCAGAAGGGGACACAGGGTGGGAGGTTTCCATCTTGGGAATCTATAAACTTCTTACTGTAAAATTTCTTCAAACAAATTGAATGGGAAAAACATAAAACCAATTAGGGAGATAGAAGCGAGCTGTTTATGGAACTCTATAAACAGGGGTGGCTCAGAACACAATTTGAAAATCACTTTTCCAGGCCATTATACCAAGGTGTTTATAGTCATGTCACCTTTTTTGCAACTATAAGCACCAAATAAGAATGTGCTTGTTGCTTCTTGCTCCATGCATGAGTTGAAATTAAGGCAAGGCTTCATTTAGCCAGGGGGACAGAGGTTCTCTACCCCTACCTCAACTCAAAGCAGTAAATGGCTAATAGTAAGTGCAAGGGGTTAGCGCCACTTGAGGGGGGGTGCTATTTGATCAGGGGAGTGGGCTTTTGTGTTCTTCCAATTCTATCGTGAAGACAACCACCCACTCCAAAAAGCACCAGGCAACCCGGTCTGTCTGGTACCCACCTCTCCATCCTTTCCTCTGTTTACTCACTCAACTCATACATTTGGGGAGCACCAGTTTGTCAAGGCTCTCTGTTAGGCATTTGGGACTACTGTGGTGAACCAGATACCCACCCTAGGGTCAGTAAAGAAGATAAGGTCTGTGTCACAAGAGAGGTACTGGTCAAGTGTTACAGGAACTCAAACATGGAAGAAATCCCTGCCAGCGGAAGGAATCAGGGAAGGATTCCTGTGGGAGATGGCACTGAAGCTAAGTGTGAAGGCTGGTGGGATCTGGACATGGAGAATCAGAAGCACGTTTCAGGTCAAGACCCTGACTGGGAAGACCAAGATTCCTTTCTGCCAGAGTACAGTGGGAATGGAGGAGGTGGAGCAGTGGTGAAATACACCCCCTCAAAGCTGCCCTGAACCCAGGCCCAGCTGGACGACCCCTGACTCGTATGCGTGCCTGTGTCACCTGGGACCATTTTCCAGCATTTGCCATATGTACAACCTGTCCAATCAACTCAAGTGAGCGCACCCCAAGGACCAGGACTATTTCATCTTCCATGGAGATAAGTCGCTGCATGGAGGTGGAGCATAATAAATGCTTGCTTGCTTGCTTGCTTCTTCATTCATGCAACAGATGTTTATTGGGCATCTACTATGTATCAGCCTCCATTCTAAGCACTGGAATAGAGCAACGAACAAAAGAGATATTGCCCCGCCCTTGTGGCACTGACACGTCAATGCAGGTTGCAGGCATAGGCTCTTTCCCGGCTGGCTAGACAGTTGATCTCCAACTCACCCTGAAGATTGAGAAAAACAAACAAGGCTTCTCATCTCAGCTCCCTGCTTAGCTGTGTGACTCACAGAAAGCTCTGTTATGCCTCTGAGTTTGTATCTTTGTTTATGAAAACAAGACATTCGTAATCCCACCCCACAGTGGGGCTGACATGGAACCACATGGGGAATGGAACAATCTGGGAGAGGTGCCCAGCACAGTGCCCTGGCCTAGTGGTACCTCTGCTTTACAAATATTAGTCCCTTTCTCTGCCCCACGCTAAGGCCTCGGTTTTCTCATCTTTGTAATGACCAGTTTGGGCCGGATGCTCTACTCTTAAAAGTCCTCTCAGCTGTAACATTTTGTGATTTCAAAATTCCAAAAAGGCAGGAGCAGTGGGAGGGCTCGTGTGTTATTCCTCGCAGTAAATCATCCCCCATATGAAGTCACCTCGCCTCCCTGGCACTCCTCAGGTTTTCCCTTTATGAGGTTTGGGACCTGCCAACTCCTTCGAGCCACACTGGCTGCCTCTTCGAGTGTAAATGGCTTTACCATCCGCGTGTGCAGCTTACCCGACCCCTGCAATCCTGTGGAGAGGAAAACGGCCCCTTCTTATGCAACTCTGTCTGGAAAGACAGACAGCAAATGAGCACAGCTAAAAATATTTCATTTTCGTGTGCGGTGGGGGGCCGAGGGAGGGTTGTGGGAAGGTGGGTGACATTCCAACGTTCTCTGGATTTTTATCTGTGTTTTGCTAGGAATATGAGAAATAAGAACACAAGAGTGGCAGCTCGGGCAGCTGTGAATGCATCCCACAGTGCTTTCAGTCCAGGGTTCTGAAATGTCTTCCTCCTCCTTCCTGAAAATACACCCAGTCTCAAGGTTCTATCCAACCCCATCAGTGGATACGATCGATTCCCGCCCAGACTCTCTCAGATCTCACCCTCTGGCTTTTTGGAGTTTTACTGCTAATGGTAGCAACTGTGACCTTCAGAGCAATGTTCTTGGACACTGGAACAGCCTCACCACAGGGAGACCTGGACATAGGAAGGATTGATCCCCATCCAGCCAACCTCCATAGCCAATGCCTGCCATCTCAGAGCTCCCCCTGGGACCAGGCTGAGCGTGGGATTTCACCTGCCATGGAACCCTTACTTGGTTTCTTCCCCTAGCTGATCCTATCTCACCCAATTCGTTAGCAGTCTTCCACGGCAGCACACCCTGGGCCAATCCATGGCACCTGAATGCTGTCTCCAGGTCTACTCCTGGAGGAGACCTCCTATGTCGCCTGTCCTCCAGGCATCCATCCTGACTCCAGACCAGTTGCCCTTTCTGCACTTTCCTGGTGGCCAGGCCATCGTAGCTTGGCCTTTCAATGATGGTGGCAGCAAGGGTCCAAGTGCGCCCTTTCCGTGGGCTCTCACCCTCTTCTCTGGTCACTCATGCAGCAATTCTCAGAGTGCATCACCAGAATGACCAGGGTGTTTGTAAAAAGAAGATCTGCATTTTGATCACCCTGCCCATTCCTCAGGTTATTCTTAAGCACACTATAATCCTGTCTAGAAGATTCTTGAAATATTCCTTATCTCTGTTGCCAGACTGCAAACTCCTTGAAAGATAATAACTATTTTCGTATATTTTGTGCAAAATACTTTGATATTCATCAAGCCATTTGATCCCTCCAACCACACTATGTACCCCGCACCACAAAATTTATTATCCCCTTTGTAAAACACAAAACTCAAGACAGTATTGAATGGGTGGTCTAGATGACTTTTAACATCCCCTCCAAGTATGACCTTTTAACCTATTCTTTTCTAATCATCTCTATGACTCTACCCAGGTTAATCGAGCAGTTAGCAATGGGGAAAGGATCACAGATTTATGTGTATGATCTATTAAGTACAACAATCCAATGAAATTGTTGTTATTATTATTACACTTATTTTAGAGATAACACAACAGACTCAACGTGGTTAAAGGAAGTAATAATCATGACTTTTTCAAGTGCCAGTGACAGAAACCTCTTTCAAATTAGCATAAGTAAAAAAGGCTATTGTTTCAGTATTTGCCTTGAGGCCTCTGGATAGAGGATAGGCCTTTGCCTTGAGGATAGTTAGGAACTCTAACAATGTCAAGTTACTGCTTCTTCCAGGTTGCTGAGGAGGAAGATTCTAGGAGTTCCTTGTAATTCTTAGGGTCTGTGGTTCCAGAGAAAAAGAAGGAGCCCTTTCTTATGGCTCTTGGGGAGGAAGGAAAAGAGGAGGAGACAGCTTGAGGAAGACTCTAATTATTCTTGCCTTGATCGCAGCCTGAAACAAGAATCAGTCATTCTGGCTAGATTGATGAGGCCCTGAATGGTCAGAAAACAGCCTTATGCCCATACCTGGCCAGCGAAGACAGGTGAGCCCCGTCTGAATCACAGAGAGTGGAGGAGAGAAATAGGGAAGACCAAGGCACTGAGTTAGAAGTGACTTACTAAAGACCAAGGAATTAGTAAGTGATAAAGTTGAAATTTGAAACCAGGTGCTCTGTCTTGATGCTGAGGGTTGGTTTCATTATACCACAGCTGTGATCCACAGCACCTAGCCAGTACCAGGGGCATCTTATGGTCAACATCAGCCGCCATGACATCCAGTAAATCTATAGGATACCATTAACCTTTCAACTAAATTTGACCAACACTCTCTTTCTCTCCATCCCCAGAAAACTGCAAGACATATAGACTAATTGTAGATTCATATGCAATTCTAAGAAACAATACTGGGAGATCCCAGTTATCCTTTACTCAGTTTCCCCTGTTGGTAACTATAGCTTACTATCACAGCCAGGAAATTGGCATTGGTATAGTCAAGATGTTTCCCACCACAAGGATCTCACATGATACTCTTTTACAGCCACACCTACTTCTTTCCTATCCCTGCCTCTTCCTTAACCCCTGGAAACCACTAGAGAATCTTACGTTCTCCATTTCTATAATTTTGTCATTTAAAGAGTGTTATATAAATGGAATCATATGGTCTCTAACCTTTTGGGATTGACTTTTTTTCACTCAGCATAATTCTCTGGGTATTCAGCCAGTTGCTGCATGTATCAATAGTTCATTCCCTTTTCTTGCTGAATAGCGTCCCATGATCTGGATGTACCACAGTTTGTTTAACCATTCATTCACCTGTTAAAGGACATCTGGATTGTTTCCAGTTGGGGCTATTACACATAAAACTGCTATAAACACTCACGTATAGTTTTCATGTGAAGATAAATCTTCATTTCTCTGGGATAAATGCCCAGAAGCGCAATTGCTGGGTCATATGTAGTTGCATGCTTAATTTTTAAAGAAACTGTCAAACTGTTTTTCAGAATGGCTGTACCGTTTTTTTTCATTCTCACCAGGTTTGTATGCATGATCCAGTCTCAGCACTAACACGTTTTAGGTTAGCCATTCTGAAAGTTGAGTAGTGATATCTCATTGTAGTTTTAGCTGCGTTAGTTTAATGGCGAAAGATGATGTGCCTCTTTGCCATCTGTATGTCCTCTTTGGTGAAATGTCTGTGCACATTTTTGCCCTTTTCCTAATTGGATTGTTTGCATATTTTACTGTTGAGTTTTGAGGACTTTATTTCAGATACTAGTCCTTTGTCAGTTATGTGGTTTGCAAGTATTTTCTCCCAGTCTGTAGTTTTTCATCCACTTAGCAGGGTATTTTTCAGAGTAAAAGTTTTTAATTTTGATGAGGTCTATGTATTAAGCCGTTCTGACATTGCTATAAAAAATCTGAGAATGAATAATTTATAAGAAAAGAGGTTTACTTGTCTCATGGTTCTGCAGGCTATACAGGAAGCATGATGCTGGCGTCTGCTTCCAGGGAGGGTCCAGGAAGCTTTTCCTCATGGTGGAAGGTGAAGTAGGAGCAGGCACTTCACATGGAGAACCAGGAGCAAGGAGGGAGGAGGTGCCACACAGTCTCACATGACCAGATCTCGTAAGAACTCACTCGCTGTG
Source organism: Theropithecus gelada (assembly GCF_003255815.1). Taxonomy (NCBI): domain Eukaryota; kingdom Metazoa; phylum Chordata; class Mammalia; order Primates; family Cercopithecidae; genus Theropithecus; species Theropithecus gelada. The sequence goes on along the minus strand of NC_037674.1, from coordinate 44,094,015 downwards.
GTGAGGACAGCACCAAGCCATGAACGATCTACTCCCACGACCCAAACACCCCCAACCAGGCCCCACCTCCAACACTGGGGGGGACATCTCAACATGAAATCAGGAGGGGACATCCAAACTATGTCAGCACAAATTATACATTTTCCTTTTTATGGATCATGCTTTTAGTGTCAAACCTAGCGACACTTTTTTTAGCCCTAGATCATGAAGATTTCCCCCATGATTCTTTTCTACAAGTTTTATAATTTTATGCTTTGCATTTCAGTCTGCAATTTTTATATAACGTGTGAGGTTTATATCAAGGTTCATTTTTTTTTTTTTTGGCCTATAGATATTCAATCACCCCAGCATCATTTGTTGAAAAGGCGAGTCTTTCTCTATTGAATTTTTGTACCTTTGTCAAAAATCAGTAGTATCTATTTGTGTGGGTCTACTTCTGAGTTCTCTATTCTGTTTTATTGATCTCTGTGTTTATCCTTCCAACAATACTACACAACCTTGATTACTGTAGCTATGGTGTAAGTTTTTTGAACTTGGACAGGCTGATTTCTCCCCATTTACTTTTTCAAAATTGTTTTAGCTATTCTAGTTCCTTTACCTTTCTATATAAATTTTCAAATAATCTTGTCTATATCAACAATTGGGAAGAATTGGTGCTAATTCTTCCTTAAAGTTTTGGTAGAATTCTCCAGTAAAACCATCTGCCCTGGAGATTTCTTCTTGGAAGTTTTTTAAATTGTGAATTTAATTTTTACATATAATTGAAAATTACATATATATATATAAATATATAATCATTCACTTTGAAGGATTTTTAAATTTCTATTATAGATTTACTTTTGAACCCAGGAGCTGAAAATTAGAGCTGAGTGTCCAGTGCAAGAAGTGGGAAAAACAACAAAAGAATAAACTGAAAGAGACTAGAAGGAAGGAGTTAATAAAAATAAAAGTGAAAATTCACAAACTAGAAAATGAATAACCTAGAGATCAACAAAGACAAAGTCCATTCTTTAAAAAAGAAATAAAGTAGAAAAATGTATAGTAAGAGACACAGAGATGGCGAGAGGGTAGGAGAAACAGAAGGAGAAGGAAGAGAATAAGAAAAGGAGGAGGAAGAAGAGGATGAGGAAGAAGTTGAGGAAGAGGAGAAGAGGGAGAAGGAGGAGGAAGAAGACTAAGAATGAGGAGGAGGAGGAGCAGAAGGGCTTGTCTATTGTTTCCTCTTGAGTAGATTCAAGTTACGCATTTCTGGCTGGAATGTTACATAAGTAACGTCAGATCCAGAAACATTTGGAGACACATGATGTCACCTGCCCCTTATTGAGGATACGAATTTTGATCACCTGGTTTAGGTGTCATATAATTTCTCCACTGAAAAGTTATTTTTTTCAGGCTGAGTGCAGTGGCTCACGGCTGTAATCCCAGCACTTTGGGAGGCTGAGGTGGGTGGATCATTTGAGGTCAGGAGTTCAAGACCATCCTGGCCAACATGGTGAAATCCCGTCATGACTAAAAATACAAAAATTAGCTGGGCATGGTGGTGGATGCCTGTAATCCCAGCTACTCGGGAGGGTGAGGCAGGAGAATCGCTTGAACCTGGGAGGTGGGATAGCGCCATTGCTCTCTAGCCTGAGAGACAAGAGTGAAACTCCATCTCAAAAAAAAAAAAGTTATTTTTTCCTTGCAATTATCAACCAACACATAGAGAGACACTGTTAGACTATGAAAATATCTTACTCATCACTGAACTATACACGAGTGTTTGCATCAATTGCTGAAACTTGCCTCTTCCAATGTTTACTGATGCATTTGCCTCCACATTTGCCAGGGGCATGCAGCATTCTACATTCTTGGCGATAGCCCTCCCTCTTCTCCCATGTGTGTCTATTTGTTTGTATTTACCTATTTATCTATTTATCATGGCTATAGACTCTAACACTTCTACCTTTTCAGTAATTTATAATTCACTGTTATTCCAAATGATTTGAGTGTTCAAATTATCCTAGATTTGACCAGTGGAAATCCCTTCCAGTTGGTTCTTGTGTCCCTGTGACATGCTGCCATCATTTTTTGAGCCAGTCCTTCCTTTCTGGCATACTAAGATGTTTCATGCTTGTCTTGCACCTATCCTGACCCAACCCTAGAATCAGTCATTTCTTCAAGCAGTTCTGGTTTCTTTCATTGGGGATAATAGTAGAGACCAAGATCTGGGCGTTGGCTGTGCTCACCACTACCAGGGTGTCTTTGATTCTAGGTCCTCTTAGTAAACAGAGTTAGGAAACATAAACACACAATCATATATATATACACACACACACGTCTGTACAAATATACATTACATGTACATATTCCTATACATGTACACATACATAGACATATTCTAAAAATCATGAGTTTACACTGATACCTCCAACTCCAATTTATGCCCTTTCTTGCCTTCCCTAAGTCTATATTTAGCTGCCCCTTCTTTCACAGTGAAAATTCTATCTCCCAACGAGCACCATCCCCTCATGTAATCAATCCTACATTCATCTAAAGTGGTTTCAGAATTGCTTCACCTATAGCACTACACCAAAACAAGCTGCGCTTCCGACCCCTGCTGCATCCGACCCAAGTCTGAAGTTATAAAGTCGAGTACTGTATTCATAAGCTTCTTGGATTCATTTTTTCTTTTTTCCCTTCTGTGTGGTTATGGTACTTTTCTGAAATACAGTTGAGTTCATTTAAATAAGTTGAGCTTAGTGTGTTAAAAAGAATGGGAAGGGGAAAAAACCTTCCCCCTTTAAGTTCTTTTAAATTTTATTTAATTCTCTTGAATATACAAAAATTTACATGCTTCCAAAAGTCAACACTATACAAAAAGGTATACTCAGAGAGGTGTCACTGTCTCCCACATTCCTCCCGCCCCATCCCCCCACACTTGTAAGTAACCGGCTTCATTGTTTTCTGGTTCATCTTTGCTCTGTCTTTTTTTATAAAGCTAAGCAGATGTGGGTATGTTCTGCTATTTCTCCATTTCTTACTCAAAAGGTAGCCCACTGTATATGCCCTTTTGCACCTAAATTATTGCCACTTAAAAATATTTTCTAGAATTAATTCCATATCAGTTCATAGAGGTCTTCCCCCAGCCCTTTTTCACAGTGGAGTAGTACTCACTCTCACAGATTGCCCTGGAGAGTATAAAATAGCACATCCACTCCAAGAGATAGTTTGTGGCCAGGTGTGGTGGCTCATGACTGTAATCCCAGCACTTTGGGAGGCTGAGGCGAGAGGATTGCCTGAGCCCAGGAGTTTGAGAACAGCCTAGGCAACATAGGCTGTCTTTACAAAAAATACAAAAACTAGCCAGGCATGGTGGCGCATTCCTGTAGTCCCAGCTGCTGGGGAGACTGAAATAGGAGGATCACTGGAGCCTGGCAAGTTGAGGCTGCAGTGAGCCATGATCACGACACTGCACTCCAGCCTGGGTGAGAAAATAAAAATAAAAAGTAAAAAAATAAAGAAACAATTTGCCAGTCCACTGTCTTGTAAATTTGAACAGTCACATACCCTTCAGAACCCAACGTTTCTACTCCTAGTTTTATACTCAAAACCAGAAGACACATACAAGAATTTTCAAAGCAATGTTATAATAGCAAAAACCTAAAAAAAAAAAAGGCACAATACTGCCCATCAAATGGTGATTGAATCAACAAATTATGGTAGAATCTTTTACCGCAGTCAAAACTGGTGAACTATAGCTACACAATAATATAGGTGAATTTTACCAGTAAACTATTGAATAAAAAGCCTAAGTGAGAGAAGATTACAGACAGCACAATACTATTTTTATAAAGATTATAAAGATAAAAAACAAACAATTTACTCCTCAGAAGTGTAGTGGTAAATTGTTTTGCGTGTACACACACATATATGTATGTATATTTGTGTGTACATGTGTGTGTATACATGCATAATGGTAACCATATTTTTAAGGTAAAGCCATGATGAATACGAGATTCAGGATAATGATGATCTCAACAGGAGGAGGCAGGAAGATGGGATGGGAAAAGCCAGTGAGCAGTGTTCTATTTCTTGTTGTTGGTGGTAGGTTCAAAGGTGACACATACATAAATGAAAAGATAGGCCATGGATACAGCCATGATAAGCATATGCCATGAACCATACACACATATCCAGGTTGTGTAGATCCCAATCCTGCAGCTTGGACAATTTAGGGCAGATGAGACCTTCTAAGAAAAAAAAATACAAGTTACAAATTTGTTCAAATTTACAAGACAGTGGACTGGCAAATTGTTTATTTATTTTTAAGACAGGGTCTCACTTCCTCACTCAGCCTGAGTGCAGCGGCCTGATCATGATTCACTGCAGCCTCAACCTGCCAGGCTCAAGTGATCCTCCCACCTCAGTCTCCCGAGTAGCTGGGACTACAGGAATGTGTGCCACCACGCCTGGCTAATTTTTGTATTTTTTGTAAATACAAAATCAGGTATCAAAGTGATTATTATTAAGAATGAGAAATTATGCATTTCTAAAATATGACAAATAACACAATCATCACAAAATCCAGAAGAATAACATTTTTTATTATTAATAGTAATAGACAGCCTTACACACCTCTATGATACGGATATATTTTTTTCCTATATGTTAGCATTTCTGACCGCAAACTCTGTGATCACCTCTTCACGTAATAATGATTTTATAAAATTATTCTTCTGAAGAAAAGAAAAAGGTAATTCGGCCTTCCCTCTGGCATGGGTTTTCAAACTGTGTTTCATGATGGTAGTTTGGAGAAAGCAGCTCCATGACCTGTTACTAATAATGTCATACCTGAAATGTCCCCTGCAGTCTCTTGCTCAGCTGGTGCTTTATGCCTAGGACCACCGTCATCCGCACCTGCTGGACTGGTAACCCTTGGAGCCACGTGACCGTTGATAAAAGAAAAACTTCAGCCAAATTAAATTTAAAGGAGTTTAACTGAGCAATTACTGAGTCATGAATCAGCCAGCCTCCTGAGCCAGAGTAGGCTCAGAGGCGCCGGTGCAGTCACATGGTGGAAGATGATTTATGGGGAGAAAAGGGAAAGTGACATACAGAAAACAGAAATGAGATAAAGAAATAGCTGAATTGGTTACAGCTCAGGTGTTTGCCTTATTTGAACATGGTTCAAACAGTTGGCTACATTTAATTGGCCTAAACGCTGTGACTGGCACAGGCAATGATCTGGTTACACCTCCACTTGTTATAGTTCATGATGTACAAAAAAAACTTTAGGCTGAACCTAAAATATGTAAGGAGACAGCTTTAGGCTAAACTTGATTTAATGTGAAGCCTGGGTCATAACTGTGTCTCCTTCAGAGTCCTTCCTGTGGCTTTAAAAGCAGAACCCACACATTCAGTGACATCCCCTGGGGGAGTATCAGGGAGTCCTGTGGATGTGGGGTGGTGCTGGCATTACCAGGGCAGAGGCTACAGATGCCCTGCGTGGCTGGACCACTGCTTCCTCCTGCATGCTCAGCAGAGGATGCCTCGGCCTTGCAGAACCCACACAAGAGGGGGGCTCTGAAACTGAAGCCTCATTAGCTTTGCTGCCAGTCACCTCTGGAACCAGGGCTTGTGAGTAGCCCAGTTCTGCTCCTCTGAGGTCACTAATAACAAGACCCTAAGGGATGGCATTGGTGGTGGTTGCTGTGTCTCTCTGGGGCACCTGAAGGAGGGCAAACAAACTACAGCTTGGTCGTGTCACTGAGAGCATGAGAGAAGCCAGGTTCAATGACCCCAGCCTTGCTTTTTGAGTCATTCACTCAAATATTTGGAGAGCATCTGCCACGTGCCAGGTTCTGTGCTGGGAAGTGAGGTGCAATGGACATGATGGGGCTAATCCCTTCCCTGTGGGAGCTTCCTTAAGAGAAGAAGGCATCAATTTAAGTCTGGGCACACTTGCCTGTCAGAATTAAGTGTCCCCCGACCTTAGGCCTCCTCTGGCTTCTGCTCTTACTCCATTAAACCATCAGTGTGCTATTCCATGCACCCTGGATACATCGGTTCATTTACTCCCGGATTCGTGGTGCCCAGCACACAGCTGGCATCAGCACATTTGTTGAATGGAGGTGGTTGACCAGAAAAACCCAGGGCAGGGAGACTTGGAGGCCGTATGATAATGAAGGAAGTTGAACTGGGACTTTAGCACTCACCTTAGGAACCTCCCCAGCCTGTTCTGACTTCTGAAGCCAGCCACATGCAAAGTGGCTCTCTCTCGCTTCCGTCTTCACAGTGTGAGGAGCAGGGAGAATCTGATCTGCGGGCTCTTTCCTGGGGAGAGGGGTGGGCGAAAGAAAGAGCATGGCCCGGTGATTGGGAGCAGACAGTGCTGGATTCAGATCTCTGCTGTACCGCTCACCGTCCTGGGGCCTCCCTGAGTCCCACACAGCCACAGGCTTGTTCTCTGCAAATGATGACAGATGCCAGGCGCTGTAGCATCTCCTGGATTACCACCTGGGAGGCCGCACAACTAAAAAGTCCACAGGGCCTCAGTACAAGGTCCCAGCCCTGCTGTGCACGCAAAGCCTCTCTGCTCTCAGGCCTGACCTTGCACTGAGGGTAAGCTCCAGGAGGGCTGGGCTCATCTTTACCCCCGCTGTATCCTTAGCATCCAGAACAGGGTCTGGTACAGAGCCCGTACAAGATAAATATTTATCCAAAGATGAAAAGATTATACTGCAGAAATAGAATACATACAAAATTTTATTGTCAAAAGTGACACGTCACTAGACTTGTTGCTTTGGTTAAAATGACTTCCCAGCTATGAAAAGTCTGGCCTCAAAAATGTGTTTTCCACTTTTCAGGAGGACTAAATGCCAATTCAGTGCTACTTGAAGAGCTCTTTCCTTTGTTGATTCTATTATTACTAATCCACTGTGAAATGTTCAATTGCAGACCAGGAGAAGTAGACAGCTGGACTGGAATGAGATTGTCATGGCTCTGCTCACATGTCAGAAAGCTGCAAATACTCCTTCCTCCTTTCACTTCTGTATTTCAGATGTCCCAAACCAGCCTGCCAGCAGTATTTGTCACCCTGCCTTCCCTCCAACCCACCCTTAGGAATCTCAGTAATACAAAGGAAGGAGGGTGACCTTGTGTACATGAGAGTGTATGTGACTGTGTGTGAATATGCCTGAGTGTGTGTGTCCTCCTGTGTGAGTGTGTGTGTGCCACTTCTTTCCCTGTAAGGTGTTCAGAACCCAGGCTTCACTTGGAACCTCCTGTGAGCTCTGGAGCCATGTTCTCCACTTTATTATACCACAGTTGCCCAGAGAAGGACCCACGCACCATGTTCAGTAGACCTGGAATGCCATAAGGTTGACCCAGACCTATAAATTATCTGCCTGGAGGTTCCCCAGCCCTGTCTAAGTTGCCTGGACCCACCCAGAAATCCCGTGTCCCTGGAAATCTAGCTTTTTAGCTTACTTTCCTAAATATCAGGCGCCCCTTCCTCACCTTGGCATTCACTTCTCTCTCTTTATTCGCGTACCCCAGCTGCAGCTACTAACAGCCTGGGTAGGCCACCAGTCTACTGTAGGGGTCCTTGCCTCCTCTAGTCTCACGTAAGATTCAGCTTCTCCTCAGCACAGTCCCTAATCACCTTCAGAGTCTTCCACTCCCCCCATCCCTCCTCCACCCTAGAATTTCCCCTTTATGACCTCCTCACAGGTCATCCCTCTCTGTTATTCCTTACCCCTGCATCTCATTGCATGTTTTGTTTGTTTGTTTGTTTTTTGTTTTTTGAGATGGAGTCTCACTCTGTCACCCAGGCTAGAGTACAGTGGCACAATCTCAGCTTACTGCAACCTCTGCCTCCAGGGTTCAAGAGATTCTCCTGCCTCAGCCTCCTGAGTAGCTGGGATTACAGGCACATACCACCAGGCCTGGCTAATTTTTGTATTTTTAGAGGAGACAGGGTTTCACCATGTTGGTCAGGCTGGTCTCGAGCTCCTAACCTCGTGATCTACCCGCCTTGGCCTCCCAAAGTGCTGGGATAACAGGCGTGAACCACCGTGCCTGGCCGCATCTTTTTTTTTTTTTTTCTTTTTTTTTGATGGAGTCTTGCTCTTGTCGCCCAGGCTGGAGTACGATGGCACAATCCTGGCTCACTGCAACCTCTGCCTCCTGGGTTCAAGCGATTCTTCCGCTTCAGCCTCCTACGTAGCTGGGATTATAGGTGCCTGCCACCATGCCTAGCTAATTTTTTTTCTACTTTTACTAGAGACGGGGTTTCTCCATGTTTGCCAGGCTGGTCTAGACCTCCTAACCTCAGGTGTTCCACCTGCTTCAGCCTCCCAAAGTGCTGGGATTACAGGTGTGAGCCACTGCACCCGGCCTCATTGCATCTTATTTTACCAAAATAATGAACATCACTCATCTGCTGATGTCTCTTTTCTTCCTCTTTGCCCTTATGGGATTATTCCTTTTCTACTAGCAAGTAAGCTCCATGAGGGCAGGATGTATGTCTGTTTTGCTCACTGAAGTATCCCGAGTGCCTGGCATAAAGTAGGTGCTCAGGAAATATTATTGAACACCAACAAATGCATAGCATGGTTGAGCAACTGTCCAGCGGGTTTGGAATTAGCTCAATTTATCAGCTTCTGGAGCATTTTTGGAAATCTCAGTAGCTCCAGAAATAATGTTACTAAAGCCCCAGGAAAGGAACATTTTGTTACTTGTTAAACAACTCACCAAAGCCAAAACACAAAAAACAAAGAAAACCACCTCTCACCACAAACTCTATCAATAATTTCATCCTTCTTTAGCCAAATCCACTTGGGGAGAAAGAGCAATAGAATGTGCAAGGAGTCCCCATTTTACCAGGTATATCTGTGCTTTCCTTAGAGCTTTGGTCTGCAATTTTGACCGGGTATCATAATTCCTGGAGAGTTTGTTTACTCCTATGCTCTGTAGCCAGAGGCTTGGCCTTCCTAGATCTGGGATGAAGCCCAGAATCTGCATTTTAATAATCTCTCTATCCAACTTAGAAGCAAGTAGCAATCTCCCATCTCAATTTGAAATACTATATCTTAGAGTTTATAATAGCAAATGAAAATTCAGGAAAGATATGACCTGTCATGAAGGAGGCTAAGGGGAGTTGGTTGATAAATCAAGCATCAGGTATTCTCAGGAGCCACAGCTGAAAAAAGGACATTATGAAAACTGAAAGGACAGACAGTCACACAGCCAGGAACAAATTCCAGAATAAACTGAAGAAGGCTTTTTAAAGGAAATGGATGTGAGTTTTTAAGGATTTGTTTTGTGAAGGAGAATATGGACTTCATAGGCATTTACCCATGGTATGAGTTACAGGGAAACAGATTTCGGCTCCGCATAAGAAAGAATTTTATCACAGACTCACCCTGCAATATACTGGGTTAAAGGATTTGCTTGAAGATTGGCGAAAATTGTATTTACCATCATTTCTTCTTTGAGATAGCATTCACAGGGCTAGAAAGGAGAATAATGACCAGCAGTTGGGCTTAAGAATGGAATAAATGCCCAAAAAGAAATCTTCCATAACAAAATGTGATCACCATTGTTAAATCACTGTTGGAAGGGAGATCTGAAAAACTGTGGCATTTTTCCTTAGTGGTGAATGCAAATTTGGGCCGGAGCTGAACTGCCAGACAGAGTAGTAAAGAGCTGTATGGGGGAAGGTGGTGGGGGAAGTGTATCACTGAGGTATCAAGGTAGGAGAAACTTGGGGAGAGCAAACAGGATAAGAAAGATGTCTGGGGACCTCTATTGTTATGTTGTATATGACATTACTACCTGGCTTTCATCTCAAAATCTTCATTAAGCTTTAGGGTTTTCACCAATGTTTTGGGCTTTTGAGGGACATTGTAGTCTTGATTGCCGATCAAGTTGGACCTGAGACAAAAATCAAAGACTGCTTATAGAAGAAAAACCAAATATTGGTTTTAGCAAAGCTAACAGCCACTAGCAATTGAGCTGTTATTGTGTGCCACACATGGTGCTAAGTACATTAAATGCAGTATTACATTTAGTTTTCACTATCATCCTCTAAGGTAGAAATCGTTATCCCTCTTTCTCAAGAAAGAACGCTGAAGCTCCAAATATAAATAAATACACACACACACACACACACACACACACACACACACCCCCATGTGTTACCCAGGTTATGTTACCCAGGCTGATCTCAGTCTCGTGGGCTCAAGTGATCCTCCCACCTCAGTCTCCTAAAGTGCTGGGACTATAGGTGTGAGCCATCGTGCCTGGCTGGGGCCCCAAATATTTAAACAGTATGCTCAGCGCTAAAGCTGGGATTTCAGCCCAGGCCCATTTGACCTCAGGGTCTATATTTCAAAATACTACCTCCCTATGAAGTAGCTTCCCTGGTCACTGGAAAATGTCCAGTGAAAGGCTGGTGAGCCTCTGTCAGGTATGCAGTAGAGTTTGGGCCTGCCAGGAGTTTAGGCCCTGGATGATGCCTACACATACGTACACTGGATGTGAGCACACATATGCACACACACTTCCTGAGGATGCACACACATGTCTTTTGCATACTTGCAATGGGACTGAACCAACCACAGCTCTCAACTCTGCTGTGTCTTCCTCTGGGCACATCATGTGACCTCTGCTGGGAGCTCTTGGACCACAGGAGTTTGGCACCAGGGATATTCAGCATTTCCTTCTCCCACACTGCATATCTTAATTGGGCACTTGTCCCAGGCCACACAGGGTACTAGGCACTGGGAATATGGGAATGAGCAAAAGCAGACAACCTCCCTGCTCTCATGAAGGAGACAGACAATCAACCACACAGACAAACATGCAATTGCACCATGACTCTGCTGTGATAAGGGGTTTTGTGGTGCTATGAGGGGGACACAGCCTGAGGGCCTGGGATTGAACTGGGCTTGGAGACCCAGAGACCAAGTTGTGAGGTTGAGCAGGTGTTGTTCAGATAGCAGATGGGGAAGAGTGCTCTGGGCAGAGAGAACAAAATGAACAAGGGCCCTGCAATGGGAAGGAGTGTGGCCCTGGAGAACTGGCTGAAGGCTGGCGGGGCCTGAGCAGCCATGGGGGTGGCAAATGGCCCACAAGAAGCTGGGGTTAAGTGAGCAGGCAGGATAGAGCCTTGGAATCCTAACAGAGACAATTCCTCAAGAGCAGTAGGGAGCCATTGATGGATTTTAATGTTCAGACAAGTCAAAACAGATTTACATTTCAGGACGCAAACTCTGGCTTCAGTGTGGGATAGAGATAAAGGGGGACTAGTGGAGACGCAGTGAGTCCTGCCGGGCAGTGATTATATGCTCCAGTGCCATCACCATCGAGATGATGGTGGAAGATGCCAAGGTCTTTTAGGACACCAGGTCTTCCCTCACCAGCCAGTGCTCTTCTGCAGAGCACTGGGGCCCAGGAAGGGATGGTCAGTTTATTGGCCCGCCTAAGAAAGAAGTAGGCACCTGAAGGTGGTACAAAGTCCCTGTGTTGTCCTCCTAAGACCATCTCCTCTTTCGCTTAGCTCAGGCATTGTGTGAAATGGTGGGGGACTGGAGGAGGGTGAAGAAGAGAGGCAAGTTCTCTAATTTCTGGGCCATTTTCCCATTTTTTTGTGGGAAAGTGCCCTGCAGTTATCTGCATAGATTGTCAGATTGTCTGGCAGAAACCCCAGCCGGGGCCCTCTGGGGAGAAGAAATGCATGATTCAGCCGGTGGGATGGAACCAGAAAGGTTTGCAATTGATGAGGGAGGCTGGGGGAAGGGTAGGGAATCAGGGGCGTGGATTCCTCCAGGCAAGAGAGCTCTGGGGAGCAGGACAGGAGACAGTGAGGAGACCCCAGTAATGCTAAGCAGAAGGCAGACTCCTGAGCACTGCTTCCTGGAAGCAAAGCTGCACCATCAGGGAACCAAGAAATAATAAGATAGGACTGATTGAGTGACTGATTCAGCAGTGGGGTTGCTCTTGGTCCAGACCCAGCCTAGAAATTACAGGCCTGGGTTGCAGCATCCGGGACAGCTACTGGAATCAGAGGCCTGCCGGTGATTGTGGTCAACAGCCACATGGCCCTGCCTTGCCTTCCTGGGCCATGGTCATCTCTGATTAGGGGAGGAGCTCTTGCTCATGCACCAGACTGAAGATCTGCTCCCACGGAGGCCCTGCCAGGTTGCCCCAGCAGCACAGATGTCAGGGAATACTCCATCCCCTCAGCACTACAGAAACTAGCCTGGCCTCACCTGTGTCTGTAAGACAAGAATGGAGAATTCAAAATCTCCTGCATGGTGGTTGTGAAAATGCAGATTTTTAGGAGTATTGTCATGGTGCAGAGGAGACAAAAAGTGGCTTTATAATCCTAGCTCTGCCATTGCTGTGGTACTTTAGAAAATTCACTTCCCCTTTCTGAGCCTCAGTTTCCCAGCCTAGAAATGGAGATGATAGTATCCACCCTGGCTCACAAGACTTGTGATGGCCAAATTTCAACACTTTGAACAAAAACAAGGTAAGACTATAATGACTAACTTCCATCACACACGCTCATGGTCACAGTCCATCTGACCTCCCACACTACTGTAGGGATGAGAAAGCTGAGGTCATGGAAGTTAAGTGTCTTGATTAAGATCTAGTGCATGGTGAGTGGCTGAGCCAGCACTCTATCCCCATTCACTGATCCCAAGACCAAGGTTTTCTCCACCAGCCCACAGCTGCCTGTGGGCTAGTCTGGAGCCAATTTGCATTTAAAGAGGTTTTTAAAAAAAATATTAGTTCTCAAATTCAGAACCAGAGACAACAGTTGCCTTGTTAATTTTCAGACCTAAAAAGACAGGGTCAGCTCGTAGCAACCTTTCCATGAACCCCAACCAAATAAAATACCTGAAGCTTTGTCCCCGCAAAAGCTTTGAAACAGGAGTAGCAAGGTTAGAGTTGGGTGGGTACTTTGGTTTGTTTTTTGTTTTTGTGGAGATCAGGAACTTCAAAGATCAAGTACTTGCCCTCTCCCCATCTTACGGATAAGGAAACCAAGGTCTGCAGAAGACAGGAATCAGCATGGTGTCACTTGTCCAGTTAGAGGCAAAGCTAGGATGAGACCCTGAGTCTTCCTTATTCTCCATATGATGTTCTTTCCAAAATGGCAACTGCCTCATATATTCATCACAGGTGGCCGGGTGATCTCAGGACTTGAGGGATGAGACTTTCAAGGCCTTCAGCAGGTTGCGGGGAATCCTGGTCTCTGCTGGGGTGCAAAGAGCTTTTTATATGCAGGTTCAAAGCCCATCCTCACCCCATCAGGTCCCTTCACCTATCTTTCCTCATCCCTCATCTCCCCAGCTCCAATTTTATGCTCTGGCCTGGAGGGCTCCTCACCAACCAGCCACCACCTTCACCCACTCCTCCCTGGCCCCTGCCTTGATTTCCCCCACTGCTGCCATCCTTCCCACCTATCTAATTTTTACTCTGCTTTTAAGGGAGTCATTCTGCCTGCTCCATGAAGCTTGTTCCAGGTTCTCCAGCCCTCTCTCCCTTTTCTGAACCATGATAATAATAATAATATTATAGCTAACATTTATTGAGACTTAGTACATTCTAAGTGCTGTGCTAAGAGATCACGTCATTTAAATCCTAGGTGCATTACTGCTCCTCAGTGGACACATACTTATGTATGGGGTGTGGTCACCATCTCTTCATTAGGCTACTCTAATGATTCCCATGGTTGCACCATGATAGCCAAGTAAGTGTTGTCAATGCCAGTAGCCTCAGGGGCATGCTCCCCTGGGAAATTAGACCGGGGCAGTAATAAGCAAAGTGACCTTCAGAGATAGATTGGTCCCCACATCAGCAAAACTGAGTTACGTCCTGATGGAAAGGTCCAAAGAAGGAATGTGTAGGTCAGATGGGGGAGGGGCTGGCTGATCACAGAAGAGTGGAGGAAGATGATGTGCCCAGACCAACACTGGCAGTGCCCAGGAGGGCAGAGGAGAGGCAGCCCTTGCCTGTGGACTGGCCACATTGTCAGTCACATAACAAATCCACTTCATGCAGTCTCTCGTCATTCATTTACTACTGGCCATGCCTATACCAGGCACTCCTCTAGGGTCTAGGATTGGTTGGCGCATTGAACAGATGAGTTTCCCTTGCATTTATCACAATGTGTTACTTTATTTTTAGCTGTTTATTGGTTATATCTCACCTTCATGGTTTGACTTTAAGCTTTCTTCTGTTCAATGCTGTGTCCCCACTGCCCAGGATGGAACCTTCTTCACGGTAGCACTTGGTAAACATTTGTTGGTTGAATGAAGGACATGTCATGCCTGTTGAGGAGAGAGAGGCAGGAAATTTTATCAATGAGCATGAAGCTTCTAGCCTCATGCAAGGTCACCCAGGTGTGACAGGGATGTGCCCTGCTCCACTTGAACACACGAAGCCACTTCCTGCTGGTGATACTGGCACCGACTCAGTCTCCCTTCCGGGAGAGAATGTGAGCACCCCGACGTGAGTGCTGAGTTGTCCTTGCAGGTCGGTAATGCAGTATTTAGGTTTATCCATCAGATTCACACACTTTATTCACAAGAATACCCTCACTCACACCTAGGTGCAGGCTCTGGGTGGGGGCCACAGGTGTCTGAGTGTGCCTGGCTGAGAGGCCACGTGCTGACAGCCCCCTTGAGGACTTCCAGGGGAGGGCCAGCCAGCAGTCCCCAGAGCAGTCCCCAGAGACCCCTGAGGTCAGCCTGGCAGGGCTCCTTTCTGTTGGAATGTCCACACCAACAATGGGCGCATTATAGCTCCCCAGTGTGGAGCACCACTGCATTTGTGCTTAAAAACTGCTTCCACTCCTCTGTCACTTCCCCAGAGCGGGAGACCATATGGGCAGAGGACTCTGGGAGGTCATTCTAATCCAACTCCCTCATTTTATAGTAATTATTTATTATAATATACATCATACATAACGGCAGTGCACAGAGACAGGCGTATGGTGTGTGGGGTCATAATGTCACCATGTACACACTCCCTGAACTAAGAAAAGAAACATTGCCAACGTATTAGAACTATCCCTGCTACCATTCCCTGTAGTAACTTCCAGCCTCTACACACCAGAGGCAACCATATCTTGATTCTTAGTTAACCAGTCTTTACTTTTAAAAACAGTTTTACCGCAGGGCACTGTGGCTCACATCTATAATCCCAGCACTTTGGAAGGCCAAGACAGGAGGATTGCTGGAGGCCAGGAGCTCAAGACCAGCCTGGGCAACATAGTGAGACTACTATCTCTACAATAAAAAATTTTAAAAGTAGCAGGACATGGTGGTGTGCACCTGTAGTCCCAGCTACTGTGGAGGCCGAGGTAGGAGGATCGCTTGAGTCCAGGAGACTGAGCCTCCAGTGAGCCCTGATCATGCCACTGCACTCCCACCTGGGTGACAGAGAAAGACCCTATCTTATAAATAAATAAGGAATTAAATAAGTTTTCCCAGTTGATATGTACTTTTTATTATGATTGAGGTATAATTCACATTTCATAAAATTTACTCTTTTATAATTAACAATTCAGGGGTGCTTAGTATATCCCCACAGTGTGCAACCATCACCACTATCTAACTGTGGACCATTTTTATTACCTCCCAAAAAATCTCTGTCCTCATCAGCAGTCACTCCTCATTCCCCTATCCCCATATCTCCTGGCAACCACTAATCTGGCTTTCCATTGCTATAGATCTGCCTACTCAGGATAGTTCATATAAGCAGAATCAGATGATACGTGGTGTTTTGTGATTGGCTTCTTTTACTTAGCATAATTTTTCAGGGATCATCTGTGTTGCAACAGATATCAGCGTTGAATAATGAAACACTAATTTGTGATAATAGTTACATGACTGTGTTTGTCAAAAATCATGAAAGTATACATTAAAATGGGTACTTTTTTTAAAAAATGGAAATAAATTAAATGGTGCTGTATGAATTATTCTGTGACTTACTGCTTTCACCCAGCATTGTTTGACATTAACGTGTGTTTGTACACAACTGTAGTTTGTTCACTCTGTCTCTGTATAGTATTTCCTTGTTTGAACATGCTGGAATTTAGTTATTTCACAGCTGATGGACATTTGAATTGTTTTTATTTGAGGGCTAGTACTAACAGTTCTGCTATGAACACTCTTTAAAGTGGTCCCTGGTGCACATGTGCAAAACAACCTTTATCTAGAAGTGGAATTCATAGGGTTTTTGCATGTTCAACTCTACTAGGTAATGCTAAATTAATTTCCAAATAGTTTCATCAATTTATACTCCCTTTGGCAGTGGAAGAGAGTTCCATGCCTCCATATCCTCACCAATACTTGGTGTTGTCAGACTTTTTAATTTTTGCCTGTCTCAGTAGGGTGTAATTTTGTTATCTTGTGTCTTTCATTTGCATTTCCCTCATTACTAATGAAGTTGACCCTCTTTTCCTACACTTATAAGTCATTTATGTTTTCTCTTCTATAAAATCTGTTTGTCTTTTGCCTTTTTAAATTGTCATTTTCTTATTGATTCTTATTTATATATTCTAGATGCTACTCAATCTATTGTTAGTTTTATGTGTTTCAATTCTCTTCTCCTAGTCTGTGGCTTGTCTTTTTAGTCTTTTTATGGAGTCCCCTGAGGGACAAAATTCTTAATTTTAATATAGTTAAATTGATCAATCTTTGTCTTTATGGTTTGTATTTATTGTGCTTTACTTAAGGAATCATTTCCTACCCTGAGGTCATAAATATATTCTCTTATATAATTTCCAATAGTTTTATAGTTTTTTCCTTTTGTATTTAAGCCTTTATTCCATCTGAAATCGATTTTTGTGTATTGTATAAGGTAGGAATCTAATTTCCCTTTTTTTCCATATGGATAACCAATTGTCTTAGCTCTGCAGGTCTGCAGCATCTGGTCTGTCATATATTAAGCTTCTGCATATGTGAGGCTTTATTTCTGGGCTCTCTCTTTCATTTCATTTCTATGCTAATATCACACTGCCTTAATTACCATATCGTTATGATAAATCCTGATACCTGGCCTGGTAAATTCACCACTGGTTTGATGGTTCTCTTTAAAATCAGAATGTGTTGGCTATTCTTGACCTTTTTACTCCCCCATATAAATCTGATAATCAGCTTATTAAAGAAAGTAAAATACTGTTGAGATTTTAATTGGAATTACATTAAATTTACATACCAACTTAGGGAGAACTGACATTATGATGATACCGTGTCTTCCTATCCAAGAACATGGTCTATCTCTTCACTTATTTAGCTCTTCTTTAATGTCTTTCTATAACGTTTCACAATTTTGTTAATAAAGGGCTAGCCCATCTCTGTTAGATTATTCCTAGATTTTTTTTTTTTTGCTATTTTCATATTTGGTAATTTTTAAAGTTTTAAATTGATATACATTAGTAAAATACATACATCATAAGAGCCCACTGAATTGTTACAAACTGAATGCACCCATTTATATAGCACTCAGATTAAGAAATAGACCATCAATAGCATCTCGTAAGACCTTCATGCCCTTTGCCAGTCACTGGCCTCCAGGGGTAAGCACTAACCCAACTCATTCTCACCCAAGCAAGTATCAATTCATTCCACCCATTTGTGAACTTCATTTAAATGAAATTACATAGTATATACCCTTTGAGACCTGACTTCTTTACTCATCATGATATTTGTGAGATTGTCTCCTATTGTTATGTGTTATTGCAGACTACTCATTCTCATTTCAACACAGTATTACATTGTGTGAAAATGCTACAATGTATTTATCCATTCTTCTGTTAATAAGTACTTAGTAGTTTCTAGCTTGGGATTATTATAAGTAGTATGGTTAAAAACATTCTAGTCCATATCTTTCAGGAATATATTCTGGAGTGGAATTGCCTATGTGTTCAACTCTAGGAGACGCTGCACTGCCCAAGAGTTTTCCAGAGTGGCTGTACCAGTGGACATTCCCGCCAGCAATGCAGGAGAGCTCTGGATACCTCTCATCCTTGCCATCAACTGATATTTTCTGTCGTTTTCATTTCAATATTCCAGCAGGGATGAAGCTGTATCTCATGTGTGTATGTGTTTAAACAGCTTGATTGAGATATACTTTACATACAATGAATTTCACCCATTTCAAGTGTACAATTCACTGATTTTTAGCATATTTATAGAGTTTTGCAGCCATCACCATAATTTAATTTTAGAACATTTTCATCATCCCCCAAATCAAAAAGAAATCTTGTACCCATTAGCAACCATTCCTCATTCTTCCTCTGTTTGCTCCTCCTCCTATATCAGCCCTAGGTTTCGCTAACCTACTTCTGTCTCCATGGATTTGCCTATCCTGGATATTTCATATAAATGGAATTGTAAAATATGTAGTCCTTTATGACTGGCCTCTTTCACATATATATATGTGTGTGTGTATATATATATGTCACACATATATATATGTGTGTGTGTATATATATGTAAAGTATATCGGTACTTCATTCCTTTGTATTGTCAAATAATACTCCATCATATGGATGTGCTGTGCTTAATTTATCCATTCATCAGCTGATGGACATTAGTGTTTTTTCCACTTTTGGCTATTATGAATAACTCTGCTATGAACATACATGTACAAGTGTTTGTGGGGATGGATGTTTTCATTTCTATTGAATAGTTTCTGTGAATAGAATTGCTAGATCATACGGTAAACCCACCAGGAATTGTCAAACTGTTTTGCACAGTTCCTGCACCATTTTCATTTTCCCAGCAGCAATGTATGAGAATTCCAATTTCTCCATATTCTTGCCAATATTTGCTATTATTTATTTTCATCATTATTCTAGTGGATGTGAAGGGATAGCTCATTTTGGTTGGCATTTCCCTAATGACTAGCAATGTTGAACACTTTCTCTGTGCTTATTAGTTATTTGTATATCTCCTTTGGAGAAATGCTATTTAGATTTTTAACCCATTCAAGGCATTAGGTTATATGCCTTTATTATGACAGTTGAGTTGTGATCGTTTTGTTAAGTACTCTGGATACAAGTCCCTTATCAAATTTATAATTTGAAAAATTTTCTCCCATTCTGTGGATTGTGTTTTACTTTCTTGATGTCCTTGGAATCTCAAGGATTTCAATCTTGTTAAATTCCAACTTAACAATCTGTTTTATCATTTGTGCTTTTGGTGTCACATCTAAGAAATACCTGATTGATCCAAGGTCACAAAGATTTATGTCCATGTTTTCTTCTGAGTCACACAGTTCTAGCTCTTACATAGGTCTATGATACACTTCAACTTAAATATTGTGTATGTGTGAGATAAGGATTCAAATTTATTTTCATTGTGGTTTTAACTTGCATTTCTCTGATGACTAATTAAGTTGAGCACCTTTTCATATTTTTATTAGTGATTTGGATACTTGTTTTTGAAGTGCCTGGCTCATCATATACTTTACCCATTTATTAATTGAGATGTTTGTTTTTTCTTAGTGATTTGTAGATGTTCTTTATGTAGTCTGGATATGAGTAATTTGTTGGATAACCCACTTTGTGGGTTACATTTCCACTCTCCTGATGGTGTCTTTTGATAAACAGAAGTTCTAATTTTTATATGGTTTGATTTATCATTTTTTTCTTTTATGATTTATGCCCTGTTTAAAAAATCATTGCCTACTTCAAGACCATAAAAGTGTTCTGTAATATTTTCCTCTAATTTTTTTATTGTTTTGCCTTTCACATGTAGATCTGCAATCCTTCTGGATTTGTCTTTGTGCGTGTTTAAGGTAGTGAGCCAAATACATTTTTTTACACGTAGACAATCAATCAAACTAGCACCACTTATTGAAATGACAATCCCTTCTCATGCTACACTATAATGTGGCCTTTATCATAACGGGTAACAGAATATGCATGAATCTGTTCATGGGCTCTCTTGTCTGTTCCATCAGTCTGTTTGTATATCTACTACACTGCTATAACTACTGTAGCTTTATAACTTGTTACCTGGTCGTGAAAGTCCTCCAGTTTAGTTCTTAGAGATAGTTTTAAATATTTTAGATATTTTGAATTTGCAAATGAATTTTAGAAGCAAGTTGCTTATGTTCACCAAACATATATATACACACTGATTTTGATTGATTGGAATTATATTGGATTTATAGATTAATTTGGAAAAATTGACATTTTTGCAATAATGAATCTTTCCATTTTCAATCCATAAACATGGCATATTTCCCTTCATTTAGGACTTTTAAACTTTCTCTCAATAATATCATGTAGTTTTCAGAATAGATCTTGCACATATTTTGTGAAACTTACTCCTAAGTAGCTGGTGGTTCTTGATACTAATGTAAACTGCATCCTTTTAAAGTGCCATTTTCTCTGTTTCTGGGCTATAGAAAGAAAATAGATTTCTAATTATTAACTTTGTATACAATGGCCTAGCTGAGTTCACTTATTAATTTCAATAGTTTGTACATTCTTTTCAGATTTTCTGGCTCTATATTCATGTCTTCTGTGAACACAACTTTCTTTCTTTCTTTCCAATTCTTGTGGCTTTTATTTCTTTTTCTTGCCTTTTTGCATTTGGTAGGACCTTCAGTACTACGTTGAGCAGATGAGATAGCAGCCTTCCTCATCTTACTAATCCCAGGCGGAAAGTATACAATATTTATTTCTAAGCATGAGGTTTGCAGTAAGGGTTTTTAAAAGATACTTTTTAACAATGCAATGATGTTCCCTGCTATTTCTAGTTTGATATGATATTTTATCATAAATAGATATTGAATTTTGTCAAATGTACTTTATGAATCTATTAAGATGATCATATTATTTTTTATTTTCATTTGGTAATATTGTAAATTATACTGATTCTATTTTTGTTTTATGGGGTTTTCAGCTTTCTTAAGGTATACTGGACAAAAAATTATATGTTCTCAAAGTGTATAACATGACTTTTTGATATACACACGCACTGTGAAATGATTACCACAATCAGGCTAACATATCCATCCCCCGACATAGTCACAGTTTTTGAATGTGTGTGTGCGATCAGAACACTTAACATCAAATTTCTTAGCAAATTTCAAGTATATAGTGTAGTATTATTAACACTAACTATAGCCACCATGCTGTGCTAGTGATCTTCAGAATTTATTCATCCAGCATAACCGAACCTTTGTACTTTTTGACAAACACCTCCCATTTCCTTCACCTGCTAGCCACTGGCAGCCACCATTCTATTTGCTGCATGTGAGTTTGACTTTTTTAGATTTCACCTGCGAGATCATTCAGTATCTGTTTTTCTGGTGTGGCTTATTTCAGTTAGTATAATGTCCTCCAGGCTCATCCATGTTGTCGCAAATGGCAGGATTTTGTTATTTTCTAAGACTGAATAATTCCGTTTCTCTCTCTCTCTCTCACACACACACACACACACACACACTACATTTTCTTCACCCATTTGTCCATGGATAGACACAGGTTGTGACTATTTTGAATAATGCTGTCATGAACATGAGGATGCAGAGAACTCTTCAAGGTACTTACTTCATTTTCTTTTGATGTATACCCAGAAGTGGGATTGATGGATCATACAGTAGTTACATTTTTAATTGTTTGCAGAGCTTCCATACTGAATGGCTGTACCAGTTTACATTCCCACCAACAGTGTACAAGTGCTCCCTTTTCTCCACATCTTCACCAACACTTGTTATATCTTGTCTTTCTAATAATAGTCATTCTAACAGGTATGTCTCTGTGGTTTTGATTTGGATTCCTCTGATGATTAGTAATGTTGAGTACCTCTCCATGTACATGTTATTTGTATCTTCTTCTTTTGAGAAATGTCTACTCAGATCCTTAGCCCATATTTTAATGTTTTCTGTTGCTGTTGTTAACGAGTTGTTCGAGTTCCTTACATATTGTGGATATGAACCCCTTATCAGATAAATACTTAGCAGGTATTTTCTCACATTGCATAGATTGCCTTTTCACTCTGTTGATTGTCTCTTTTGCTGTGCAGAAGAGTTTTAGTTTGATGCAATCTCACTTGTCTATTTTTGTTTTTGTTGTCTATGCTTTTGGTGTAATGTTCCAAAAAAGTACTGCCCAGACCAATGTCAAGAAGATTTTCCCCTATGTTTTCTTTTAGTAATTTAATAGTTTCAAGTCTTACATTTAAGTCTTTAATCTGTTTTGAGTTGATTTCAGTATATGGTATGAGATAAAGATTCAATATCATTCTTCTGCTTATGGATGGACAGTTTTCTCATCACCATTTATGGAAAGAAAGAGACTATCCTTTCCTCATTGTCTATTCTTGGTACCCTTGTTAAAGATCAGCTGACTGTAGATACAAGGGTTATTTTTGGTTTCTTTATCTTTTTAGTTTATATGTCTGTTTTTATGCCAGTACAATATAGTTTCAATTACTGTAGCTTTATAATATAGTTTGAAATTTGGCAGTGTGATGTCTCCAGTTTTGTTTTGGCTATTCAGCGTCTTTTGTAATTGCGTATGAATTTTAGTATTTTTTTTCTATGTCTGTAAAGAATACCACTGAGATTTTGATAGTGGTTGCATTGAATGTACACCACTTTGGGTAGTTTGGACATTTAAACAATATTAATTCTTTCAGTCCAAGAACACAGAATATCTCTCCATTTATCTGTGTCTTCTTTAATTTCCTTCATCAATGTTTTATAAATTTCAGTGTACAAGTCTTTCACCTCATTTATTAGGTCTAACTAAAAATCCCTAAGCATTTTATTCTTTTTGTGGCTCTTGTTAATGAGATTGCTTTCCTAATTTTCTTTTCAGAGAGTTTATTTCTTGTATAAAAACACAACTGATTTTTGCATGTTGATTTGGTGTCCTGCAACTTTACTGAATTTTTTATTAGTTCTAACAGATTCGTTGTTGTTGTCGTTCTTGAGTCTTTAGGATTTTCTACATATAAAATCATGTCATCTGCAAACAAGAGATAATTTTATTTTTTCTCTCATTCAGATTTGATTGTTTATTATTTATTCTTCTTGTCTCATTGCTCCAGTACTACGTTTAGTAGAAATGGTGAGAATGGGCATTCTTACCTTGTACCAGATTTTGGAGGGAAAGCATTCAGTTTTCCCCCATGGTTTATAATGTTAGCTGTGGGTATTTGCTATATGGCCTTTATTGTGAGGTAAATGGCCTTCTCTATTTATTTTGTGGAGAACTTTAATCATGTGTGGATGCTGAACTTTGTCAAATGCTTTTTCTGCATCTCTTGAGATCATCATATATTTTTTCTTTAATTTTGTTAATGTGGTATATCACATTGATTCATTTGCATATGCTGAACCATCCATGCATCCCAAGGATAAATCCCACTTGTTCATGGTGTATAATCCTTTTAATGTGCTGTTAAATTCAGCTTATTGGTATTTTAGTGAGGATTTTGCATCTGTGTTCATCAGGGATATTGACCTGTAGTTTTCCTTTCTTGTGGTATCATTGTCTGGCTTTGGAATTGGGTTGATGCTAAACTCATAAATGAGTTTGGAAGTATTCTCTCTTCTATTTTTGGAAGAGTTTAAGAAGAATTGGTATTAATTCTTTGAATGTTCAGTAAAATTTACCTGTGAAGCCATCTAGTCCTAGACCTTTCTTTTTTGGGAGGTTTTTGATCACTGATTTAATCTTTTCCTTTGTTATTGGTCTGTTCAGGCTTTCTGTTTCTTCTTGATTCAGTTTTGGCAGGTTGTACGTTTTTAGGAATTTATCCTTTCTTCTAGATTATGTGATTTGTTGGTGTGCACTTGTTCATGACATTCCCTTATAGTCTTTTTTACTCCTTAGATATCTATTGTAATGTTTCTTCTTACATTTCTGATGTTATGTATTTGAATCCTCCCTTTTTTTAGTTAGTCTAACTAAGGGTTTGTCCATTTTATTTTCTCAAATAACCAACTCCTAGTTTTGTTAATTTTAATTTTATTTTTTATTCTCTATTTGATTTATTTCTGTTATAATATTTATTATTTTCTTTTTCCTACTTTGGGTTTTTTTTTCTTCTTCTTTTCCTAGTTTCTTGATATGCAAATTAGGTTGTTTATTTGAGATCTTCCTACTTTTCAAATATAGGCATTTATTGCTAAACTTCCCTCTTAGTACTGCTTTTGCTGTATCTCATAGGTTTTGGTATGTTATATTTTTGTTTCATTTGTTTCAAAATATTTTTTAAATTCTTTTTTGATTTTTCTCTTGCACCCAATGGTTGTTCAATAATTTGTTATTTAGTTTCCACATGTTTGTGAATTTTCCCATTTTCTTACTGTCAATGATTTCTAGTTTCATTTCACTGTGGTCAGAGAAGATGCTTGGAATGATTTTAATCTTCTTGAATTTGTTAAGAACTGTTTTACAACCTAATGTGTAATCTTTCCTAGAGAACTTTCTATATGCACTTGAGAAGAATATGTATTCTGCTACTGGGTAGAAAGTTCAGTGTATGTCTCTTAGGTCCATTTGGTGTATAGACTTGTTCAGTTTTCCTCTTTACTTATTAGTTTTCTGTCGGAATTATCTATCCACTATAGATAATGCCGTTAAAGCCTCCTACCATTATTGTGTTGCTGTGTATTTCTTCCTTCAGATCTGTCAATGTTCATTTTATATATTTGGGCACATACATATTAATAGTTGTGATAGCTTCCTGTTGAGTTGATCCATTTATCATTATATAATGAATTCCTTTGTTTCTTGTGGCATTTTTTGACTTAAAGTCTTATTTTGTCTTATCTAAGTGTAGCCACCACTGTTCTCTTTTGTTTAACATTACATGCAACATCTTTTTTTCATCTTTTCACATTTAGCTTATCCATGTCTTTAAAGCTCAAATGAATCTCTTGCAGGCAACATATTGTTGAACCTTGTTTTCTTACATTCATTCAGCAACTTTGCGTCTTTTAATTGGAGAATTTAATCCATTTACATTTAATTATTAACAGGTAAGGACATATTCTTGCTATCTTGTTAATGGTTTCCTGACGATTTTGTAGAGCCTTTGATCCTCTCTTATTGTCTCCCTTTGTGATTTAATAGTTTTTTGGTAATGGTATGCTTGATTCTTTTCTTTTTATCTTTTGTGTATCTACTAGACACTTTTTTCTTGTGATTATCATAAAGCTTACATCGCACCTTAGATACAAAACATACTACAATCTATTTCAAACTGAAAACAACTTAACTTCAATCACATACAAAAACTACACTTTTAGTTCTCCTCCACACACATTCTATGTTATTGATGTCACAATTTGCAACCTTTCATATTGTGTATCCTTTCATTATTGCATCTCTTTACAATATTGTCTATTATCCCATTTTAGCTCTTTGTTTTGTTATACTATATCTGGCTATTTTTTAAAGCTGTTTTTCAATTCACATATTTCCTCTCCAGCCTCTCTCTTCAGGGTTTAATTTGCTCATTAACCAATTCCATTGGGTTTTTTATTTCAGTTATTATACTTTTAAAATTCTGGATCTACTTGATTCTGTTTCAAACCTGCTTGTTTCTTGCTCACATTTTTAAGATACTTTTTAATTTATTTAAACAGGTTTTCAATCTGGTAAGTCCAGCATATGAAGTCTTCAGCTGTTTGTTGTTTCTTCTGACTCTCCTCTTTGGTACCTTATTTTCTCGTGTGTTTTGTTTTATTATGTTTTTATTGTGAGCTGCTCATTTTCTTTGGAAATTTACTTGTGAGAATTATTTGAGGGTTGGGTTTTAATTCCCCTAGAGATTATTTATATTTGCTTTTATCATCCTAGGACCACTTAAAATTAAATTCTCCATTTGAGGTTTTGGAGCCAGGCTGATAGGATTAATCTGGACTCCAAACTCACATACAGACAACCTATAGTTTTGAATTTTCATGTTTTTTTTTTATCTCCATCCACAATAAATTTTTTTAAAAAAGTTTCCAAGCTTTACCTTCCTTGTAGAGTTTTTTCTTATTCACTCTTACACAGAAGATAAAGCTTTGGTGGGGAAGGAGGGATGTCCTAGCTTTATACAAGAAGATCTCTTATTAGATTTTCTACCTTGGGTGGTCTTCCTATTCTATTCCCTGCTTCTGTAAACTCATAAATCAGGAGCTCTAGATCCCCCAAATTTTGACAGCAATGCACAATTCAAAAGAGAGCTTTGGCACCAACTTCCAGCCAACGATTTCTGGTTTCCTCTTATCTGTGATCCCTTACCTTTATGCCAGCTCATTAGTGCAATTAAAAATATTCTTTTCTACTCCATACAGAATTATCCACTATTTCATTTGGTAGGGTCGTTTATGGTATCTAGTCTGCCATAATGCAGGAAAAAGGAGTCTCCATAACTTCTCAAAAGAGGAGACCAAGGTCCAGAACAAAAAAGCAACTCACAGCCATGAATGCTGACAATGTGGCAGCAGTTAGATAAGTCCACTGAGATTACTACTCATGAAAGGATTTCTACTCATGGCTGACCTGAAAGGTTGTTCACCATAGCTGATGAGGGCAGAATAGCCAGAAGTCTCTAGTTTATGGTCAAGGAGGGTCAAGTGTTTCCCAGCCATCCTTCCATGCCTTCTTTTCCTCTTATACTTACAGTTCACAAGAAGAGGACATGGAATATGACAGGAAGACAAGGCCAGACCAGTTGGCGGTAGAATCATGAGCTTCTTCTCAATTATGGTACACTCCAGAAAATGCTCCTTGCCCCTTCTCTTACCATCCATTGGCACTTGCTGGCTTTCAGCTGACCTCTCCTGACTCCCTGCCTCACACTCAGCAGCAGCCACCTGATGTCTGGCTGCTGGCCTGGGTGCCTGGGGAGGAAATATCTGCTGTGGGAGTGAAGAGCCACTGTTGGCTCCTGGCATTCAGTGCACTTGTGTTCTGATCTCTGTCCCAGGAAGAGTAAAGCCAAAGAAAGTTGAACACAGCTGAGCACCCAGGCTTATTACTTTCATCATCTCGAGAGCTCATAACTTATTTACTGAATGCTTACTTTACATTAGGCCTGAGCTACACTCCTGACAGGCAGTAACTCTCCTAATTCTCATGCCAATCCTGAAGTTAACAGAGGTTAACTCACTTATTCAAGGTCCCACTATTGGTAAGTCGTGCTGGGATTCAAACTAGGTCTGTCTAATTTCAGATTCCATTGATCCTGACCCATCCATGGTACCTTATGGCCTGAAATGAACTTTCAGATCATGTAAGAGTGATGAAGCAACTGACCCAATGCCCCATTGTCAGTGGCAGTGCCAGGCTTGTGTGATTTTCTTCTTGATGCCCCAGGGGCAATGGGCAAGCATGGAAGCCCTCCCTGTAACTTCCAAGGGTCTGGCCCTTGGTGTACTACCTTGTTTGGCCTGGACAGTTGAAATCTTCCAGGTATCCCCCCGTACAAACTTGGTTGCTTTCATTAATGAAAATAAACTGTTTGAGAGAAGAGAGACTACAGGTCAGGGGAGAGTCCTGCAACACCGTCCCTCGGATGCTCTGACCCCAGTCAGACTACAGACACACAGGAGCAAGAGAGGTCTTGCCAAGCTCTCCTTCATACCTCCCGCACAGCCAATTGGAGGCAAATTCCCTGCAAACTTCTTTGAGTCCTCGCTTCGCTGCCAGCCCAGCTGCCTTCAGGGCTACTGTAGAGCCAGCATGGGAAACATCAACTACTGCTGGGTTTCTGTCTTTCTGTCCAGCCTTGGAAGCTCTTTGGGCAAGTGGATCTGGAAGAAACTGCAACGCTGGCTCTCGTTTCTGAAATCCTGAGGAGTACCAGGCATAGAATTTGAAAAATAGAGCCTCCAGGCCATGGTACAGTCTAATTTAAAGGGGAACCCTGTTTAGGAAAAAGTCGGGCTGCTCAAATGGATGAAATGTGTCAACCTTCAAAGATAGACAAAGGGGCTAGCAATGACCTTTTCTTGTTTTTGTTGCTTTCTTCCTGGAAGCAATTCTCTTGAAAAGGCTGGTCCCTGCTCAGAGGAGTATGTTGTGGAGGCCAGATTACATTCGGGTAGAGTGGGAGAAAAGTGGGCGTTAATTTAGGGAACAGCTGTGGTTCCACAGAGTAAGGGTCTCAGGAGACATGGTGTTTAAAAACATAGCCTTACTGGCCAGGCATGGGGGCTCACGCCTGTCATCCCAGCACTTTGGGAGGCCAAGGCAGGTGGATCACTTGTTGTCAGGAGTTTGAGACCAACCTGACCAACATGGTGAAACTCTGTCTCTTTTAAAAATATAAATACTGGCTGGTCGTGGTGGCACAGTCCTGTAATCCCAGCTACTCTGGAGGCTGAGGCATGAGAATCACTTGAACCCGGTAGGTGGAGGTTGCAGTGAGCCAAGATTGCACCACTGCACTCCAGCCTGGGAGACAGAGCGAGACTCTGTCTCCAAGAGAAAAAAAAAAACAAAACAAAAACATAGACTTAGGTAGAGCTAGAAAGAACCTCCTAGACTTAGGTAGAGCTAGAAAGAACCTCCTAGTCCAATACCTCACTACTCTATAAATGAAGCAGCTGAGGCTCAGATAGGGGACGGGACCTGCCTGAGATCATACCACCGTGAGTGGCAGCTACAATTTAGGAACCAGAAGGAGCCTCTGCATACTCAGAGAAAGTCTTCAAAGTCTGTCACTTGTCAGCCAGGGATCCCAGTGGGAAATCCTTTTCAGTGTGTAACAGAGGAGCCGTCAGTCCACAACTGTCATAGGGGAGGAAGAAGATATTTCAGCTGATATCTCTGAGTATGTTCCCAGAGTCTTTACAACCCACATCTCACATACAAAGGTTCTTCCCTTGGTTTGTCTTTGGCACTGACCTCTTGTGGTCTAGCGCCCACCGCACGGTATTGCACCCACATCATGGCTGTCTCCTCCATCAGACTGTAAGCTTTTAAAAGGCCATCTTCACAGTACTAGCACCATTCACATAGGATGCACTCATTAAATGTCTGTTGAATGAGTGAACAAGTGAGTGAACAGATGCATTCATGTTTAGAGGGAGGGATGGATGGATAAACAAACCAGCACTTTCCCAATGAACAAGATCTCAGTTCAGTGTTGTGGAAAGTTCCCAGTGCCTGGAAACAAAAGATGGAGGTTGATTCACTACTTGGGTGACAAGGTCGTTAGAAACCCAAGCCTTAGCACCACACAATATGCCCATGTAACAAACCTGTGCATGTGCCCTCTCAATCTAAACTATATATATTTTTAAAGATGTGTGTTTAAATCTGAGCTCACTGCTCGCCAGCCATATGAGCTTATCCAAGTCGTTTCACCCAGGTCTGGCACTTGGTAACAGCTATACTCACCATGTGCCAGTCTTTGCCTTAAATGCTTAATCCACAATGTCTCATTCAAAACTCACAACCAACCAATGATTTAGGCGCTACTGTTCCCATGTTACAGATGAAGAAAGAAAGGTGCTACAAAGTTAAGAAACCATAGCATAAGGCCTGAAATTAAGGTTCAGTATTATGTGCTGTCTTGACATGCGGTGAAACCACACAGGCCCCAGATGGCCCAATTGCCACTTCCCCTTCCCAGTATGCTCCCTGGATAAGGTCTCCTACTTAAAATACCCATATCAAGTGGGTCAGGTGGAATTTCTCCTTACCCCTCAATAGTGGATTTTAGTTCTCTGCTGACCCTTGGAATTATTCAAACAAGTCAATCACACAATCGTGCAGGAGCCAGGAGGCACCTCGCCCTCTTGATACTACAAAGCCTGCCTCCCCCAACCCTTGCTATTCACTCTGTTTCTGAGTGCAGCCCCTGCGTGACCCTGTGTGGCATGACTCATCCCCCAGACTGTAAGGACAAGTGACTAATAAACTTCTGTGGACCTCACCTGTCTTGTGTTGGGTGTCATGTGTTCAGCCATTCCCATAATCCTAGAGGTGTAATCTCCCCCTCACCAACGGGGTGAAGTGGAGGTGATTAAAACAGAAATTTGCCCAAGGTCACACTGCTAGTGAGACAGGAAGCTGGGACTTGAACCCAGGCATCTGTTACCAGAACTTACATTCTTCACTTTGTGCCAAATTGCTCACAGTAGTCCAATAGTTGCCATCCCACTAGTCCATAGGCATCATAAGGTCACAGGCAGTGTCTTGTTAATAATGTATTCCTAGGGGGTAGCATAGCACCTGGAACATTAAAGTGAAGTTTCGTTGGGTGGAGAAACAGATTAATGGACTTCACATTTCTGAACCTCAGTTTTCTCATCTGAAATTTCTCATCTCCTTATACCTCATGAGAGGCAATTGGTCAAAGAGGTTAAAATCATTAACTTTGGAACCAGATTAACTAAGGTTAAATCCTGGCTTCACCAATCACGTAACCTTGAACAAGAGCCTTAACACTCTGTGACTGAGTTTTGCCATTATAAAATGAGGACTGAATGAGTTAACATATATAACCACTCAATGACCATTATTATTGATTTGCATGGTTATTTTTGAAGAACACGTTAGAATGCATATGTAAAAGACCCTAGAGGATTGTGGAATGAAGGTGGGTCTTTGGTGATGTCCCACTTCTCCCATCAACCGTTTGAGATGGACACTGCTGGCTGCTTGACCAAAAACCATTCTGCGCCCTCTTTCTTCCTTCCCAACAGAACCTAAATTTTGTTAAGGAATTAGCCTCTCCTACAGCCAACTCAAAGTAATACGGCCCCATCCCCAGCCACAAACAGATCGTGGCTATTCTAAGTCCATCAGGAGATTTTATTCCCTTTGCCAATGATTGGTACAGGCATGGGATCCAATTCTGCCCAGTGAAAAGTGAGGAGAGGTGTCCCAGAGGCATCTGGGAGGCTTCCCTTTTATCCTCTGGATGTCACCATGATGGATATATTTCAGTGGAACTCTAGCTGCCGTCTTGCACCAGCCCGAGGACAATGAGAGGGCAGAAGAGGAGCTAGGGTTGTGATAACCTCTGTTTGAGGTTCCTCTACCTCTGCACTTCTTATTTTATCAGGGATAATACATTCACTCATTATTTAAGCCCATTTGGGTTCAGTTTTCTGGTGCTTGCAGACAAAGCATCATAATTGATGTAATTCTTCTGGTATTTGGCACTCTTACCCTCTTCCTATTGCAATCGATAGTTCTCAATTTTCCTCTCAATCTCTCATGGCATTTCAGTTGTAGCTTTTTTTTCTTTTAATTTGTTCTTCTCTCTGTTTAGACATTAAACTTTTTGAGAGAGGGAGGGTGTCCGTGCTCCCTAGATCAGTGCCTGGGGCATAGCATATACCCAACAAATATGTAATGAATAAGTGAATGAATGAATCTTCTAGTCCTCAAGTTGTCATTAGATAAGACCAAATAAAATCACTATGCCAGCAGTAGGTGATTTTGAATTAGAAACTCTAGAAGATTCACCAGAAAATTCTTGCTGAGTTTTACGAGACATTATTAAAGGCCATCATTAGGAAATGACATTGTCATATTTTGATTTTCACTTCCAAGTTTGGAAGCTTGAGTAATCTAGGTAAATTCTTCCTCTAAAGGGAACTTTAAAAACTGGACAAAATATTTTCCCAAACTCAGTTTGAAAGAATGAGAAAACTATTAAGGTAGTAAAAAGAATTACTGGACTGAGATCTGAAAGAGAAAGGAAACTCAAAGATGTAAGCCTGGCATTTGGGGCTGCTTTTGCCCTGGAGGCATTTGCAAATCTGGAAGATGTGACTGAGACTGGGAAACATTTTTTACAGTATTTGTGGGTAGGAGAAAAAGTTGTAGTTCAGGATCTGCCAAAGTGGGGATCACAGTAAATTCTTAACACCTTAAAACCCAAAAGGGTTATGCCCTAAGAGTGAGAGGGATCTGTCAGTACACCAGTCCTCACTAGACTGTAACGCAGCCTTTAAATATCTGGGTACCCAAAAAAGTCTCCATTCCTATAACATTTTTAACAGGATTAAGGTGTTCTGAATGGTCTCAAGAACCTAGCAGAAGCAAATGATTATCTTTGGAAGATAAAATTCAAGTTCTCAATTTATTTTTTACAAACAATTTTCAAGTGCAATGACCTGCACACAAAGATAATGAATCACATGAGGAACAAGACTATACATATATAGTCTCATTCTTTCAAACTGAGTTTTAGAAAATATTTTGTCCAGTTTACTAAGTTCCCTTTAGAGGAAGAATTTACCTAGATTACTTAAGACTATAAATACATACATATATACACACACACATACACACACACACACATACATACATATATATGTCAGAGGAAACAACATACAATATAAATAAATCATAAGGACTCCAGTTTCTCAGACCCAGACTTTAAAATAGTAATTTTTACTGTGTTTGAGGAGATAAAAGACAAGATTTAAATTTTTAACAGAGAATTTTTAATGAGCCAGATGGAAAATTTTAAACTAAAAAATTAAATAATCAAAATTAAGAACCTAAGGAACAGATTTTGATTCAGCTGAGGAAGACTTAATAAGTTGAAAGACAGAGAAGAAGAATGTATCCAGAATGAACAATAGGAAGAACAAATTGAAAAATTGCAAGGAGAAGATGAGATACAATAAGATTTGGTTAGAAATTCTGACAAGTGTTTAGCTGAAGTCCCAGTGGCAGAGAAGAGAGAAAACGAGATGGACACAATGTCTGAAGAGGTAATGACTGAGAATTGTCCTAAACTGATGAAAGGCTTAAATCCACAGATTAAAGAAGCCTCAGGCGAATAAGTAAAAATAAACCCACAACATAGCAAAGTTTCTCTAAACCACAATTAAAAAGAAAAATCTTAAAGGTAGCTATAGAGAAAAAAAGACACTTTACATTCAAAGGAGCAAAGATTAAACTGAAAATGAACTTCTCAACCAAAACAAGAATCGGAAGACAATGAAATGATAGTTTCAATGTGCTAAAAGAAAACACAATGCCAGTCTAGAATTTTATGCCCAGAGAAAATAGCCTTTAAAAATAAAAATGATATAATGGCATTTTCATACAAACAAGAACAGAGAGAATTTGACACCAGAAACTCTAGTCCTAAAGGAAACACTAAATAATATTCTTCTGGCAGGAGAAAAATGATCCCATATGGAAAGTTGAAGATGCAAGAAAAGCAAGAAAAATGGTAAATATATAGATAAATCTAAATTTTGACTGGCTGCAAAAAAAATGACTCCTGGTGTTTAAAATATAGAGAGAATAAACAAAAATAATTGTTTTTGAATCAGGAGGGTAGCAGCTGTAGGGTAAATGTGCTGAGGCCCCTGCAGTGTATGAGAGGAGGATACAAATTATAATAATATTAGCACTTTATCAAGCAAACATACATGCTGGAATCTCAAGGAAACATTAAAGAATAGCAAATGAGTTTATTGCTTTCAACATAGCAGAGAGGAAATAGAATAATTACAAATGATCTATCCAAAAGAAAGAAAGAAAAAGGAACATAAATCAAGCAGGACAAATAAAAAATTTTAAGATAGTAAATTTCAAGTCGAGTATAGAGGCAATAAAATTAAATGTACATAAACTAAGTGCTCCAATTTAAAAAAAAAGTTGAAGAGGTTAAATTTAAAAACAGTTATATGCTGCTTACATGAGATAGATCTAAAACACAGATATAGAAAGGTTGAAAGGAAAAGAATGGGAAATGACAGACAGTTCATGCAAACACTAACCAAAAAAAGGCAGTGAAAACATGTTCATATCAGACAAAGTAGATTGTAAGGCAATAAGCATTATTAAAAATAAAGACACTTGTAATAATAAAAGGTTCAAGTCACTAAGAATATATAACAATTCAAAATCCGTATGCATCTAACTACTTAGCCTAAGCATCTACAAAGCAAAAATCGACAGAACTACAAGGAGAGACACAATTCTAGAATTTTTGAGGGAGATAGTTTTGTTTATTTTTGTATAAGAAGATAGCATTTTGTTACTTTGTGCCAAGCACTTTTCCACTCACTTCACATGTGCTAGCTCATTTAACCCTCACAACTGTGGCGTGCAGTAGGTACCCTCACTTACTAGGTGAGAATTCTGAAGCACCAAAAGCTTAAGTAACTTACCCAAAGTCACAGAATTGGTAAAGTATCAGGGCTGAGATTTGAAACCAAGCATTCTAGCTCCAGAGTGTTATTGACATGTAGTGGGAGACATTAACACTACTCTCTTAGTAACTGACAAAAGCACACAGGCAAAACTCCATCAGGGCAGGAGGTCTGGGCATAGTCCTGTATTCTCTATGACAGTAGCTCTGTAAGCCCAAATTTTATGGCACAATAATGGCTAGTAGTGGATTGTCATGAGGTTGAAATGAGATCACATATTTATGAACTGGAAAATGCTGTAAAAATGTCAGTTCTGTTGCTTTACTCTTGATCTCCTATTTTATTTTATTTTCAGGCGATTTTATGTTTGTAGTATCCACTTTTGTTATCGTCCCTTCAGATCCCAATTGTAAAAAGTTAGAATCTAAATAACTGATAAATTGTTGCTGTATCACAGTTTGTACAGCTGAGAATCAAAATGTTTGTGTACATAGAATCCAAGTTAAACACATTAAAGGATCACATATTGATGATGCTTTGGGAGTTTTTTTTATCCCACATGTTGTGTGATTCCGCTTCTGGGATATCAATACAGACTTAATGAAGGATGGAATGACTGGAGAGCTGGTATGGGACCCTGTGCAAGTCACTGACCTTCTCAAGCCCATTGTAAACTGCCCACTGCCTTCACAGGGCTTCAAGGAGGGTTACAGGAGACATAACTCAGAAAGCCCCTTGAACTATATACAGAGCTAAACAAATGTCAGGCATTGTTAAGAATCTCAAAATGATGCGGAAAGTTCAACTAGTCTGTTGCATGCTGTTTCATGTGTTGTTAATAATAAAAGTTAACATTTATTGAGAGCTTGTCATGTGGCAGGCACTGTGCCAACCCCTTTCTAAGGCTGCATTTCATCTCTTCCTCACAGTGGCCCAAGATGCAGAGTGGTCAAGGGCACTGCCACCCGATTGCCTGACACCATCTCCAGGCCCCACCATGTTACCAGCCAAGTGTCCTTGAGCAAGGTATGGTTTCTTCAGTGCCTCAGTTTCTTCATCTGTAAAACGAGAATAACAATAGCACCAACTTCATAGAGCTGTGATTATTGGATGAGTTAATGTATGTCAAGTGCTTAGAAGTGCGTCTGGCACTTGATAAGTTCTCTGTAAGAGCTTGCTGTTTTATCATTTTTATTCTATAGGCAGTAAATAGTTGTAAGTGGCAAGTCACCCAGCTATTGAGGGGCCAGGCTGGGATTCTAATCCAGGTCTCTCTGACCACAGAGCCTATGTTTAACTACTAAACTTCCTATCCAGCAGCCCCAGGAGCAACTTCAGAGGCCCTCAGCCATTTGCAGAGCCTGTTTTGAGGCTCTGCAAAGACCAGGGAAAATGCCAGCTCCATTTCCCTTGCAATAATCCTCCAAATGATGCTTGATTTTTGGCCTTCACTGAGGGGAACACTCCCAAGAGGCCTTAAGCCCAACACTTGCACCCACATTTTTCTCACTAATGCTCAGCAGAGAAAAAATGCTCACAGAAGCATTTGTTACCCAAACATTAACTAAAACACCCACACACATCATACCTCCACCCCTCCTCCACACCACCACTTGGCCTCTGCCCCTAGCTGCAAATTTCCTGGGATATGTTTATTTCTGGGACATGCTTGGGGATGAGCAGCAGCAGCTGGGGCAGTCTGGGAGAACCTTCCCTGGAAGAGCAAGAAGGTTGTCCTCTTTGCAGAAGTAAGTGTAGATGAGCAGTCTCTAAGCCGACACCCATTGGTGGCTGCCCCGGCCTACGAGGCATTTGATCACAGGAAAAAGGCCAGCCTTTCAATCCTGTGACGGAGGGGAAGTAGAGGATGGCTGCATCCTTTTTATCTTCTGGCCACTGGGCTAGTGAGGCTGACTAACAAGGCTGGCTGGAGGTGGAGATTAGCTGGTGAGTTTCATTAGTGCTCATATTGTCAGGAACTTTTTTATGGTTTGTCTTAGGTTGTGTTCTCTTATCTTCTCCTCTTCGAATTCCAAGATCAGTTATGCAACTTGTGATATTCAGAAATTCCTGCACGCCCTTCCAGACCGAGGACACCAGCCCAGAAGGCTAGGACCAGCTCTCAGCTAAATGGAGAAACAGAACGTGCTAATTTTTATCATTCCCTCAGCTGCCTTTCTGAAGGTCTTCTTTCTCCTCCTGGGCCCTCGAGCTGTACGAGGGCTGGTGCTCCTGACCCACACTCACTACAAACTCATATCCTTTCTCTTCCCTGTTAAAACTTCTCCTCTGTTCAGGGAACTTGGGGAAGAAAAGGACGTGATAAATAAGTTCACACTACAGGTGAATGGCTGATATTAGTTTAATAGGTTAATCTACTTCCCAAAGGGGATATTCTTTTTCAACTCAAACAGCAGAGTTTCCGGCATTCCCAGACATCCCAGTTGCTTGGACAGATGTGAGCAAGTCTGGAGGCAATATAATCAGCATGGTTTGGAGGAACTATCAGTGTTGCTCCCATAACCCCAGGGTTCAAATCCTGACTCTGCCACTTTCTCGCTATGAAAATTGGGGCAAGTTGCTTCACTTCTCTAAACCATTTGCCATAGGTTGGGCTTTCTTGGAAGTAGACTCTGATACGAGGGCTTAAGTGTAAGTTGTTTTTTGGAGGAAGTGATCCCAGAGAGCACTGTCAAAGCAATGAAGAAATAAGACAAGGAAGGAAGCTAAGGGTACAGCAGTGAGCCGGTTACCACTCTGTGTGACTGGGGTGCAATCCCACTGGGGACTCTTGGGAGATTGTTGGAGAACACGCCTCAGAGTGGTCCCTTGGAGGGAAGGGAGCTGGGGTATTTGTCCATCAGCTGTCATCAGTCATTGGTTGAGGACTGCTTCCATTAATGCCACACCATGCCCAGTCTGCTGAGAGGTGCTCCAGGGGCTGGAGAACACCCTTGGGCTTTTAGTTGGAGGCCATAAGATCTGGCTTTCACGGAAATGGTGAATGCCAAGGGAA
This sequence comes from Theropithecus gelada, assembly GCF_003255815.1. NCBI lineage: Eukaryota > Metazoa > Chordata > Mammalia > Primates > Cercopithecidae > Theropithecus > Theropithecus gelada. The sequence continues at coordinate 44,056,892 of NC_037674.1, read as the reverse complement.
TATATGGGGGTGTTGACAGAGACTCAATGCCATCCTTTCAGAGGGAATGAAAAGACCCAGGGTATGCTGAAGGATTGAATGAAGTCAGGTAGAGCACGCAGCACAGTGCCTGGTCCACGGTCAGGGCTTCATCAATGATGGTTATAGGTCCTGTTATTCATATTTGGGGGATGCTGAGTACTACCTAGACAGGAGTTCATGGTTTGTTTTGGAGAGAGGTAGGAAAGAAAATGAGGAAGGCAGGAGTAAGCCCCCATTAAATAGGGCCTTGAAGGGCAGGCAGGGCACAGATTTGATCCTACGAGCAGCAGGGCTGCGGGGTGGTGCAGGGCACTCAGGTGAGCAGAGGACATAGCACCTGTGGAGCCCAAGGTGGGGAAAGACATCGTCTTTATGGGAGCTCAAATGATGGCTATGAAAGCACAAGGTGTCTTCGGGGAGTGTGAGGAGGCATCTGAAAAATCATCCATGAGGCAACGGCACCTCCTTCACAGAATCTTCCTCGACTGCTAGAAAGGCCACAGGCTTCTGTCCTCTGACTGGTGTGGACACAGTCCTACCCTAGTCTCCCCCATCTCCTGCAAGTCTCCAAAGACTTCTTATTACCTATCAAATGAAAGCCATACTCCTCATTATGACATTAAAAATCCCCTACAATGTGACTCCAAATTATTTTTCAATTCTTACCTTTTTATCACTCCCTCCCACCACCCCCCGCACAAAATTTAATCTCCCCAAAGTAAAGAAAAAGATTAAAAGCTTTATCAGAGCCTTATGTATAGCCAGAGAGTGTCCTCCAGGGGATCTGTCCCTGGCATTTGAGACAATGCTGGCTGTAATGACTCATAACCCTTAGGCAACATCTGAAAGTGGGAGGAAGAACCAATACTGCTCTGAGAAATAATGGAAAATGGTATCTTCAAAATATTCGGGGTCATGTGTACATCTGCGGTTTACTTAAGGAGATGTTTCCCTTCTTTAACATGGATTTGATTGTGCTGGATCTGAAGAATATTGTTTATTATTGCTGCATGTGTATGTATGCATGCATACACGTGTGTGTGTGTGTGTGTGTTCCCGTCATGCCCACCGAAAGCCCACAGAGAGGGGGCAAATGTGTACTTGCCTCCTCTGCCAATGGAGAGACTTATAGTTGACCAGACTTAGACCAAAGAAGTGGCTTCCAAGGGAGTCGGGAATCATGAGGCAAACTCCCTTTCTCCAAATACACCAGAGGGAGCTTATCCTTAAAGGGGCGGGAACCTGAAACTTGGGTTTATGCTGTTCTCACACTTCTGCCACCTCTGACTATTCCTCACTCCCTGGAAACAGCTCAAATGCTGACTTTTTTGCACAGACTCTGGTATGCTTGCATTTCCTCTACCTGGAGTGTTCACTTCACCTCTGAAAAACTACTCCCAAGGCCCACTCTGAGGTGATCTCTTTCTCTGGCCCTCCTATGTGCTTCTCTGGCACTCTGTTCACACTTCTATTTTAGCCCTTATCACAGTCCCATTTACCATCCAGTGCCAAAAAGCAATGAAACCAAGTGGTTAGGAGCTTGGGATCTGGAATCAGGCAAGACCAAGTTCAAATCCTGGGTCATCCTTTTATAAGTTCTGAAACCTTACCTCACTGATCCTCAAGTTCTTCCTCTGTAAAAGTCAGGTAGTAATTATACCACTTTGTAAGGTTGTCATGAAGACTAAAGGAAATATGAAGAAAGCATCCAGCTCAGTAAGTGATCAATAAATGGGAGGCGTTGTTTTGATTATTACCATTCATGTTTGTCTCCTTTCCTAGATTAGGAGCTTTGTGGAGAGGCAAGAACACATCTGGTTTGTCACTCCATCCCCAGGAGAGTGCCCAGTAAATGCATTAATAGAATGGCTCAACTCCTGCTCCCTTGCCAAGCTGCACCCTTGGTCGTGAACCCTATGCACTGTGGGAATTCCTCATTCTGCTGCATGTCTTGTTTCACGTCATGACTGCTTCCCAAGACTGTCCTCTTTACCCCTGTGCACTGCATCCAGATCCTCACTTTCATGGCTTCTCCCAGACATCTCAGCCCAGCCCAGGACCAAGATGGAAGTCCTGGAAACCCCCTGCGTGGTGCTGAGGACTGAAGGAAATGATGCAAGAGTTGCAGTTAGCCCATACTAACTTCTCAATGGAAGGTATTCTTCACATTGCTGTGGTGACATTCGATTCTGATGTGGCTCTTCCAGTCTGGTCCACTGTCAAGGTTTTAGCTCAGCTAAACCCCATCAGAAATGACCTCTCAGTTGGAACATCCACTGACACCTCTAGACTTTTAAAGCAATTTCTATTCTCTCATACCCTTTGACATACTTTTTCTTCAAAGAGATGTTTCCCTATCCATCCTGCGTGTCTGTCTGTGCTGTGGCCACACTCCTTCCCTTTGATATCTTTACTGCAAATGCTGCACATACTTGTGGCTTGAGAAATGGAGATCACAAAATAACTTTTTAGATTCAGTATAGGTTGTGTACAGGGCTTGATCCTTGTAGAAATTCCAGTCACTGACCCGCAGGCACAGGATTAGGAAGAATGGCGGCATCCACCCCGCTCTAACATTTCGGATTAGACTTTGAAGTGGAAGGTGGCCGGGACAAACATACACTACTGGTGTAAACACACTTCTTCAAAGTTAACCTGTTTCACTTTGTTGTTGGGGATGAGACCTGGCATGACAAATAAAAACCAAGGGACACCCTCTAAGCACACTTGTGCGTGACAAATGCAGCCACTTCCTATCACAGAAGTCATTGGTCCAAAACAGTGGCATGCATCATTCAAACAGCAGATAACAAGGCAATCTGGTGGCCTCTTTTTTTTTTTTTTTTACTTCTTTTTTTTTCTTTTCCCCTTGGGATTTATATATCATTTTTTGGCAGAAGATGTGCCTTCTCAGTAACTGTAAGTTTGCTTAAGTTTATCTTTGAAAAAAAGTTTGCATTTCCTAAGCACAAAACAACTGATAGTACAGAGAGGAGATAAGATCCGTGAGGGGGCCCCGAAAGGGCAGAAAGGAGCCTAGAAGCCAGGGAATGCCTCAAGGTGGAGCCCCCAGGCTGACTATGGAGATTGGCTGCATTGGAGGTACCCGGGAGCAGGACAGAGAAGGGTGGAGAGAAATAACCAGAGAGTAGAAGAGAGTGAAGAGTATTGGAAAAGAAAGTTGGAGAAAGTGAGGCAGAGGGCCCAAGATAGACACAGGGAAACCAGTTCATCCCAGTTTGCCAGAGATGGTTCCCCATTGTTGACAGTGAAGTCCTATATTCTAGAAAAGCTCTTAATCCCAGGCAAACCAGGACAATTGATCACCCGAGGTCAGAGAGGTGAAAAACTCAGAGAAAGGTTAGAAAGAGAGATCCCTCTCTGAAATGAGCACAGATCAGGGCACCCCAATAAATTTTCTGGAAGAAGAGTGCATTGGGGCCAGGTGTGGTGGCTCCTGCCTATAATCCCAACATTTTGGGAGGCCAAGGCAGGTGGATCACTTGAGGTCAGAAGTTCGAGACCAGCCTGGCCAACATGGTGAAACCCCATCTCTACTTTAAAAAAAAAAAAAAAAGATACAGACACACGCACATACACACACAAATCAGTCAGGCATGGTGGCGGGCACCTGTAATCCCAGCTACTCGGGAACCTGCGGCAGGAGAATCACTTGAACCCAGGAGGCAGAGGTTGCAGTGAGCCGAGATTGCACCACTGCACTCCAGCTTGGGCAACAGAGCAAGACTCCATCTCCAAAAAAAACCAAAAAAGAATGCATTGGTCCTAACTGAGCCAAGGCCTCTGTCATCAGTGCTCCAGACCACTGCTCATTCTCCCTCCCTAGAGAAGCCAAGGTCCTCCCAGAGAAGCATGCTCAGACTGAAAGCTTGGGAGCCACAGAAGCTGCCCATAGGACCTGTCTCTGAGCTGCATGAGCTCATGCTCATGCAGTCTTGGCCTGAAATACGCGCTCCCTCCACCCAGTTGGGATGTTGGGATTAATTCTCAATCTGCTGTCAGAATGCTGGGTCCCAATCTCAGTTCTGCCACATAGATGATGTGGAATCTTGGGTGAATCTATTGCTACTTTGAGCTTAGATTTTTTAGTAACCATGGATTTGTCTGTCCAGTATACTTCACCATCCCCCTTTTCCTGGTTCCTTTAGGAAAGTCTTCCTGTAATATGTGGTTTTGGTGGGGCTGTCAGTCATGGCGCCTTTTTCTTCCCAAGTCATGGGGCTGGGTGTGTGTCCCAAACTGAGCTAATTATAGCACCATATCCTCTAGACACTAGGACTGGTTCAGGGGTGGGCATGAACCAAAGCCCTAGACTTTTCTGCTGGATCTACTAAAGGGAGACTGTCTCTCTCGCTTTAGAATCTATAAAGTATAAGCTTCGGACTGCTAGACAGACAGAGAAACTCTTCTGCTGCAGGAAAGGAAAATGGAGTGAAGCAAAACTAAGAGAAGACAGAGAGAGAACAGTAACATTGATTTGAGAGCCTTGATCCAACCATACCTGCAGACAGAACACCTTTGCACTTCCTAGTTACACGACCTTTTACATTCTATTTTCCGCTTCAGTTTGATTGTGTTGAATTTTTGTCACTTGCAAGTGAAAGAACCTTCAACTACACAATCTCTTTATCCATAAAAAATAAATATAATTTTGTACAAGACTGTTGAGTATTAAATTAAATCATAGATGTGAAAGGGATTTCAAAAATAGTAAAACACTATACAGAGCACTTGTACATTGTTGGTAGGAATCTAAAATGATGCAGCAACTGTGGAAAACAGTTTGGCAGTTCCTCAAATGATTAAACACAAAATTACTATATGACTAACAATTCCACTCCTAGGTGTATACCCAAGAGAACTGAAAACATACGTTCATACAAAAACTTGTATGAGTATTATGCTAACATTATGCCATGTTAATGAATGGTAGAACTGTTACCAGCAAGACTGGCAGCACAAATGTTCATAGCCACATTATTCACAATAACCCAAAGTGGAAACACAGAAATAAGCATCACCTGATGAATGGATAAACAAAAGGTATGTTACTTGGCAATAAAAAGGAATGAAATACTGATACATGTTGCAACATGAATGAACCTTGGAAACATCATGCTAAGGGAAAGAAGCCAGACTCAAAAGGTCACGTATTGTATGATTTCATTTATATGAAATGTCCAGAATAGGCAAATCCATAGAGACAGAAAATAGATTTGTGGTTACCAGGGACTGGTGGGAAGGAATGGGGAGTGGCTGCTCATGGTTACAGGGTTTCTTTTTGGGGTGATAAAAATATTGTGAAATTAGTGAGGATGATTTTACAATCTTGTGAAGATACTAAAAACTACTGGATTCTATGGTACAGTTTATGGCATATGAAAAAATAAATAAATTAAAACACTGAGTATACGTAAAGAATTATTATTATTATTCAACAGAAATCACAGCTTTCATAAAGCCCTTCACCAAATTCTCTGCAGTTCTCCAGCCTTAGAGTCTGGATTGTGCACTTGTCACTCATATGCTGCTGCCTTGGGTGTGATTTAAATAATGTTTAAGAGTGATGAAATAATAAATGGCTTTAAATAGATTAATAAATAACAGATTATGATTAAATAAATAAATACGTGGTTATGTCTCGTCGCCCTGGCTGATCGCCAGCTCCCCTAGTGTGGGGTTCTCCTCCCGTGTGTCCTGCAGAGCACAGGGGCACAGTAGGCGCTCTGTAGGATTTGTTGAAAGAACAAATGAGGGCACACCTCTCCCCTCTCCCTCCCATCTTACACAAAAGCACACAGATTGATCCCAAGGCCCCTGTGAGGACCGTGAAGGTGAATGAATGGTAGAATTGTTACCAGCGAGACCAGCAGCAGTGCAGCTAGGACAGCCACCACAGCGCGCCCCTTTAGCAAGCAGCGTGCAGACTCTAAGCGCAAGCTGCAGACCACCCACACGTCAGAGGTGCCTGGGGCACCCACCAGCATGCCTTGATCCTTGGGGAATTTGCATTCTTCGCACGTGCTCCAGGTCATTCTGATGCACCTGGAGATTTGTGCAAGACAGGGACGTGGGCTGCAGCTCATTCCCTAGCTGTGAGGGTGTTCTACATTCAACTCAGCTGGCTTAAACTCAACTCAGTAAAGGGGACTCACTGTCACATAACTGATAAGTCCCAAGGGGGAGCGGGATTAAGGGGTGGCTTCATTCAGAGGTTTAACAAGATCCTCCATTCTGTCATCCAGTGTCCACCTCATCTCGAGGCCAGATCTTCCTTCCCTACCCTGACCCTGTCAACTTCTGAGCTTACAAAGTTCCTTGTCCCAGCCTGGGAGAGGAGGCAGGAGAGGGAGAGGGGAGAAGAGAAAGTTAGTTCATTTGTTTGTTTGTTCTAGGGGCTCTTTCAGAAAGGCAAGAAAGCTTGCTTCCCGGAAAACCTTTTTCTTTTGTCATATTGCCCTTTCTGAAACTATGGGCTGGAAAAGGCAACATACTGATTCATTTCAGCCTGAACCGCATGCCTCCCTACACACACACACACACACACACACACACACACACACGCACCAGGGATGGAATTGCCTTCCCCAAGTCTGTGGCTGAATGGCAGAGGTGAAGATACTGAAGTAAAACCCAGATAGCCACCCGAAAGAGAGTGAAGTTGGGAGATGAGCACAATGCCCACTTCTCTTATGTTAACCTGAGTCTTCTCAAACTCCATCTCATCTTCAGGGGCCCTGTCTGAACATCGTCTCCTCTGGGAAGCCCTTCCAATACCTCCCAGATAGAACACTCTGTCCTCTGTGCACCCACACACCACCTGTACTCACCCATCCATCCACCTATCCACCTACTTTGTTCTTGGGTGTTGGGGGCTTAGTACTCCGTTGTGAACCAGAGATTTGTACCCTGTTGGTGTTTTCAGTCTGCACAGGAGAGAAAAGTTAGTCAAATAATCACACCAATTGATGTCTAGCTCGTCTGCTAAGCACAATGAAGAGAAATGAGGGAGAACGGGCTGGGGAATATCAACATGTGTCTGGGACCCGACCTGGTGGGGACGGGAAGAGGGGGTGAAGGAAGCCTTTCCTGAGAAAGTGAGGAAAAGGCGCTGTGCTGTGGCTTTCCTTGCATCCTGGCCATCTTACCCTCTGCCTTGGCTTACTCCATTGCTGGAAAAGCCAGCCTCCACACGCGCGATGGAGGTCCACGGCCTGGATTTAAAGCTCTTGAGATAAATGTGCATTGAATTTAACTGTCGGTGATTAGAAGGGGGAAAGAAGGTGGCAGGGTTCCAAAGAAGAGCTTCATGTTAGGGTAAGAGGGGGTGCACGGTGTCCCTGGGTGCTTTGGAATGCCTCAGGTGTGGAGGCTTGGGGAGTGGCAGTGGAGACGAATCTGCACGTATTCCAGGGTCCGAAGAAACACTGTAGCCTCTACAATTCAAGCCTCAGGGTGCGGGGAGACACCGGGATGTCTCACAATAGACCTTTGAGGGACATCCACTCACTTGGCCAAGGGAGACCTGAGTTCCAGCAGGTGTTCCTGAGTCAGCTTGGGTACCCTCTGAGTTTTGTGAATCTCTTCTTATGGGAAATGGGAATAGAAACCACTTTTCCTGAACAGAATCTGACTGGGGCCGTGCGGTGCTACACTGGTGAGGGGGTTCCCAGGAGCGGTTCTCTGGAGTTTTCTCCAGAGGCTGACGTGGGGTTGGCGGAGAAGGAGCGCTGTCGAGGCGCGTCGAGGCAGCGCGCCGCCTGCCCAGGTGGCCCAGAGCCCGAGCCGGAGTGGTGTCCGGCGCCCCTCCCCGCCGCTCGAGCCCTCCCACTTCCTCTGAATGAGCCGCTGCTGTCAGGGAGCCCGGCGCCCGGCGCAGTGCAGGCTACAGGCGCCGCGCCGAGCAGGCTGCCGCTCTGGCTCGCCGCCCCCCACCGCCGCTGCACACCGGACCCCGCCGCCGCACCGCGGGCCATGGACCTGCCCAGGGGCCTGGTGGTGGCCTGGGCCCTCAGCCTGTGGCCAGGTACGTGCCCACCCTTTGCCTCCCCTTGCCTCTCGGAGTCCCTCCCTGGGCCCTCGGGGCTTGGATCCAGCGGCCAGCATCGGGACGCGACGCTCCTCCCAGGGTCAGACCTTGGCTGCTCTTGGGGACGTGGGTCCCCCAGGGACTGGCCCTAGTCTAGCGGTTCCGTCAAGTTTCGCAAAAGAGGGAGGTGCGCGGAGGCTGTTGAGAACCGGGACTCTGATGTGTTTGGGAAGAGTTGAAGAGGCTTGAGTTGAAAAGCGCCCAGAGCTGGTGGCCCTCCTGGGCGCCTTGGGTGCCTCCAAGGCCCACGCCGGGGTTCCCGCACGGCTGCCAGGGGCACTCGGGTGTCTCGGGGGCGCCGCAGGCGCGCGGCCCGGGCTGGGGAAGCGGACAGCGCCGAGAGAGTGTGCCCCAGCTGCCCTCCCTGGCTCGGGGAAAGCATCTCAAAGTTTGGAGAGCTGGCGCGGCGGCCCCGGAGGGCTTGAGGGGTGGGGATGAGGGCTGCCCAAAGTCCCTCCGGCCAAAGACAGAGCAAAGCCCCTGGGCTATGGCCGGTAGGCGGGGGCTAGCCCTCATCGGCCCGGCCAGCAGCGGCGGGACCCAGCTACGCAGCGTAGGACCCCGGGAAACGTTACCTGATACCGGGGGTAGGGACCCGGCATCGCCTCCCAACCCGCGCTCGGAATTATGCAATTATTCAATAATCTGGGGAAAGCCGCCGTCGCCTAGACGCGCGCCGCCGCCTAATGCACTCCAGGTGTTTGGGCGCGGCAGGAACCTCCGGCCCGAGGGGCGCACGGCCGGGAGCGGGAGGCCAGCCCTGGGCTCTCCTCCCTAGGGTACCCCGGCCCCGGCCGTCCCACGCCGGGAGCCCCGGTTCCACCCTCCACGGGGGCGGCCGCCAGTGATGCTGTTCTGTGGAAGGCGTCCGAGTGCTCCAGCAAGGGCCAGCGCCTAGGTTACTGGCCGGACGTGGGCGCTCGCCCTTGCCTTCCCTTCTGCGTGGGCTCCAGGCCCGAGCTGGGGCCAGTAGTGGGGCTCAGATGCGGTGGTAGTGGGAGAGGTGCCCTCAGGGAGCTCAGGTGGAGACCATTCCGCAGCCGTTTGCCCCAGTCCCCGGGTACCACGCAAAGCAAGTCCGCCCTCCTGTCGGTCTGCAGAGGAGCTTCTCAGAGGGCCCATGGTTGAATGGGCCTCTGGCTAGTGGACTCCTAGAGTCACAGTTTAAAACAATCATGGATGCATTGAGTTGTGGGAGCTTGGAAGGGAGAGCAGGGGAAGAACTGCCACCAGGCCAACATGCATCTAGAAGCCAGCTGCGGAGGAGGCCAAGCCCATTTAGGTGCATTTAGACAGCAGGGGAGAATCTTTTCCAGGAGCCGTCCTCATATCACTCGAGATCCAGCCACAAGAAAAGAGACGCACTCCTGTGTGACTCCAGATAGGTGGCTCCATCAGAACCTTGGGAAGGAGTGGCCGTCTTAGGGGCTAAGGACAGCCTGGACCTCAGGAAGCTAAGAGCGATGGCTTTGGAATCAGACCTGGCTTCCACTTCTGGCTCTATATCCCCCGCTAGCTGTTCAATATAGGACTGGTAATGCAACCTTTCCAACAGGTTTCCTTATGTGAGGAATGGAGACACAAATTCCTTGTCAGTCAAGTTGTCAGGATACAGTAAGGCACTGTAAGAAAGGCCCTTAACACAGGGCTGGGTGCACAGTAGGCTTTAATCAATGGTTGTTAATGTTATTGCTACTCAAGGAGGAGGGGGTGAAGAACAAGGACATTAAAGGACCTCTGAAGACACAGGATTTGTGACTCAGAGCTCTGCTTATATGGCAAAAACCACTCCTGAGTTACTTCTGGTCAGTTGTGTTCTTGAAATATGGGATTCATTAAACATATCAATCAATGCTGGAACAACGACATCTGCTTGCAAGGAGCTGGGGGTGGGGCCCAAGCATGTGTGCAATCTGGGTCTTGCCTGTAACTGAGAACAAGCCAAGGCCAGGGAAAGCTAAACAGAGGCACGAGGGCATGAATGGCATGGAGAAACGAAGGGCTGGGTGTTCAAACAAGAGAAGTTCAATTTCGGCCAGATTAAACAAGGAAGTCTTCCTGGAGGAGGAGATACCATTTGAACTGGCCCTGAAAAAGTGTGTAGAGTGTGCATGGGCCTTAAAGTGAGAATGTTCGTATTTTGGAGTGTTATTTTCTGAGACTAATTAAAGAAGATGATGAATATTTTTAAACCACTCTGGTCAGTGTGGACTTTGAAGACCAGAAGGGTCTCAAAGATCACTGGGTTCATGCCTCAGGCTCCAGGACAGGACTGATGTTGATCTCTCATCCGTGCATTGCATGGATTCAATGTGAGGATTACCGGGAAGCTTGTCTACTGGTGATGGCAGTTTGTCTGGGCAGGGAATCTGTCAGAGGCCACATTGAGAGTGAGACCTCAGAGCACCTACTCTCCCAGAGCTCCCAGGGCTCCTGCTGCAGGCTGGACAGCGTGATGGGGTAGACAAAACTATCAGGAAAGCCTGAAAAAAGAAGTAATCAAGTCCAAAAAGAGAGGAGATCAATTGACCAGAGCTTTACAGTCATAACCTGTCTGTAGTAAGGGTGATGATTCTTAGAAGCGTAATCTTTGCTGAGCACCTGTTATCTGCCAGGCTCCATAAAGACACAAAGTGAGATCAGACACAGTGGAAGGGTGGAGGCCCTGGAGTTTCACTGCCTGGGATTGGCCTAGGCCCTACCAGTTAGGGCTCTGTGCCCTTGGCAAGTTACTCCATGGCTCTGTGCCTCAGTTTCCTCACCTACAAAGTGGGGGTAATAATAGAACTTAGAGTCACAAAGATTAATGCTTAGAAAGTGCTAGGCATGTATTAAGCACTCAAGGAGGTTGTCTTTCTTCTCCAACATCATCAGCAGCAGCAGCAGCACTCAAGGTTTTGACTCTTCAGGATCTAAGGACACAGAGATAGAATTTTCAAACTCACGTTCACAAGAGAAGTTTAGAGGAAGTGCATTGAAGAATCAGAGGAGATATACATGCCAGGGCCCCAAATAAGTTAAGACTTTCCTAGTCCCTCCCTTAAAGCCTTGGCCCAAACTCTTGATCATAATAAGAACTCAGGGATGTTGTTTTCTTTGTTTGTTTGCCATTGGGGCTGTCTTGAAGTCAGTATGCTGTTGATGTGGATGTATTGTGGTGTGGAAATGGAGAAAGCCTATACCATGCAACATGGCCCTTGTGGGTGGAGGTCCTACCCAACATAAAGTATCCTGTGGAAAAGCACAGTGCTAGACACCACGGATGTATAAAGGCTGAGGTCCAAGACCTGCTCCCAGCCTCTCCTTCCCAGTGGAGAGCAGGGAAGAACGGGAAGTTTGTCACTTCGCCACCCCATTGCCCACCTGCTGGGAACTTGTCAGCCAAGCCCCTCAGCTATCATTAGCTGAGCAGTTTCTGGATCTTTCCATGTCATAGCGGGTCCTGGAGTCTCATTCTTTTTCTACTTACTCACCATGCCCCCAACTCTACCCATAGTGGACCCCTAGAGATGGGATGTCTATCTCCACGCTCTTCCCACCATTCCCAGCCCATCCACACAGGGCGTGAGCCCTGGAAGAACTCAGACAGTATCTTACCTCTCAACCTTGCCCTCGCTGAACCTCTTTTTCTACCCTCCTGTAGTGGGGAGCTCTTCCTTCTTCTAACAGCAGGGACCTTCCCTTCCACTCTCCCTCCCTTCCACCAACACCCACAGCTCCTATCACTTAGGATAAAACTATGTTCTAAGCTGAGCTGGCTTGGCTCTTGCTATGTAGAAGGGAATTTGGGGAATTTTTAAAGCCCCTGTTTCTTCGCCACAATGCCTGACTTTGGGTGTTATTGTCTCATCATGGGCTTCCAGAGCTTACTTTGGGAGTCAAAGTCGAACATTGTTCTAGGATCCATCATAACCCTCCCCAGGCAGTGATGGGCTCTGGCTGACTCAGGGAAAGTCAGCTGCAAAATGAGCCTTAAAAATCCTCTAATACAGTTCAAAACTGGTATCTCTGCTAATCCTCATCACTGAAGTCCCCTTCCCTGCCCACCCACTCCCCACCAACTGTAGGCTACCATCAAGGATTCGTAGCCATTTGGAACTTTTCCCTAAGCAGTCGTGAGCTCCAAAGACACCCACACATCTTCAGCATGGAGTGCTTTCTATAAGAGTTGTGGTCCAAGGGCGACCCTCCACAACCCCATCATGCAGATACTAACTGTGTGAATTCTTCATCGAATGCCCATTAAGTTTGTTACCACTGACAGGAGAAGGAGAGGAAGAGACTGGTGTTGATCATCTTGTAAATCTAAAATAAGTGAGCTGCAAAAAATTCCGTGGAGAGTTTTCCTACTATATACTTAAGACCTGAGTCACAGGACGTGTGAAATCCCACCTGGAGGAAAAAGTCAGTGAGGCCAAACCCCCTCCGTGCTGTTTCTCACTTCCTCCTTCACTGAAGCACTCACCAAGCAGAGAAATAATCAGCATATGTGTGGGCTTAGGACCCAGACTGCCCAGATGCAAATTCTTTCTACCCGGGTGACTCTGGATAAGCACCCCAGGCCTCATTTTTCTCAACTGTAAAATGGGCAGAATAACAACTTCACAGGACAGCCATCAGGTTAAATGGTCCATATGTAATTCATTTGTGTCAAGTGCTGAGAACAGTGTCTGGCACCCAATAAACCCCCAGCTCACAGAAGCGTTATTACTCTTCCCATCATTTAATATTTGATTGATGCCAGGCACTGTGTCAAGCACCTTCTCACATCTCAGTAAGGCCTTGCTACAGTTGCACGAAGTCACTACTACAATTCTGCCATTCCACTACCGGGTTACACATAGGAAGTTAAATGGCTTATCCAAGGTCATGTCGATAGCCTAAGAGGCATTGTCGGGATTTGTCTGATCCCAAGGCCACTGCTTATTTTTTTATTTTATTTTATTTTTTTGAGACAGTCTCGTTCTGTCGCCCAGGCTGGAGTGCAGTGGCATGATCTCAGCTCATTGTAACCTCCATCTCCCAGGTTCAAGTGATTCTTCTGCCTCAGCCTCCTGAGTAGTTGGGATTACAGGTCTGTGCTACCGTACCCAGCTAATTTTGTATTTTTAGGAGAGACGGGTTTTCACCATGTTGACCAGGCTGGTCTTGAACTCCCGACTTCAGGTGATCTGCCTGCCTTGGCCTCCCAAAGTGCTGGGATTACAAGGGCCACTGCTTTTAATCCATGCACCATACTCTCTTCAGGAAATGGACCTTGAGAGCACAGAAAGACAGTAAGTTGTCCTTGTTGAAGGAGCTGTCTTCAATAGCTGAGGAATTGAGGAATTGGGGAATTGTTGGGGACGGTATGCAAACAGCCACCCCCACAGGGGCACCAGTTTCTAGGCCCAGCTAGACAGTGACTCCTCCAACATGATGCTGGCTTGGTAGAAGTGGTCCTCCTATGATGACTCATTATGTGAGAATGTCTCTCCCCCTTCCCTCTCCCCACCCAGCTCAGGGCCCACCAGGCTCTGCCACCTGCCCTCAGGTGCCCAATACTCTGAAACACTGACTTCCCAGAGGCTGTCATTCCAGCCCATTCTCAGAGTCAAGGTTTGGCGACCTTCTCCTGCCTGCCCCGCCTGCTCCCATTCCGCTAATCAGAACCTTCTTTGAGCTTCAGGCCTAGTGAGTTAACTCATGTTGAACCACACTAATAAGTGATGACAATGTGATGTGTTCTACCCAGAGGGATTTCCATTTCAACAGGCTGTGCCTTGAGCCCAAGGAATAAAGGGCTAATGGTGGGATGTCAGGCACAAGGGCCAGCCAGCAGATGAAATAGGTGAGGCCCGAAGACCTACCTGGTGTAGTCCAACCACTCAGCCCCCTACTCCATCACTGGTCAGATACGTCCTACCCCAGCCCCTCTTGCTGATGGGCAGCCTCGTTCTACAATGTAGAAGAACCCAGCTTGTGGCTTGGGTGATGCAGCTCTAAAGCGGGCAGAGGTTTTTCCACGTGGCATGTGGGGTGAATTAGGCAAGTTGCTATAGCAATGCACTCCGGGATTCCAAACAGGATGACACAGAGAAGGGGTTCCTGCCTGCGCAGCTGGTGCTGACAGCTTTCTTCCCCCAGCAGCATCACTCAGCTGGGCCAGACAACCAGAAATCCTGACCCTGCGGATTTTCAGGACCCATTTCTTCCCTGAAGATGAGAGGACTGGGCCTCGGGAAGGCCATGGAAAAATTGTGGAATGGGCAAGTGGATGTAGCTCTCGACCGTCTGCAAAGAGCACTCCCAATATTCCTTCTGTCAGTCAGGCCAGGCCAGGTGAGGCCAGAGGTCCTGCTGAGACAGGTGTGTTCATTAGATGGATGGAGAAACTGAAGCCCTTGCCCTCACCTCCTCCAGGCAGAAAGGCACAAAGCAGTCTCCATTCCCTCTCCATCTCCTGGAATTGCTCTCTCCCTGGCACTCAAAGCCACCTACATTCAGAGATCGGTGGCCATAATAAAGTCCCATCAATAGGTTGTAGACAGGGTTCTCTGAGTTTATTCAAACCACATGTGACACATGCGGGACCAGTTACTTCATCTGAAGGACCCAGTGCAAAATGAAAATGTGAGACCCCTTGTTCTAAAATTATTACGAATTTCTAGATGGCCACAGCAGAGTATTCACCAAGTGCAGGGCCTTTCGGAACACGAGGCCCTCAGCCACTGTACAGGCCAAGCGCTCATCAAACCAGCCCTGCTTACATGGCTCTCCCCACAGGCCTGTTATTTGGCAAGGAAGACACCATGATCCCACTTTACAGATGAAAAAAACTGAGTGGCCTGTCCATTTCACCAGCAGGTACTGAGCACGCACTAAGCCCCAGGCACCTCCAAGTTCTGGGAATTCCAAATTAGATAAAGCGCAGTCTCTGCCTCAAGGAACATGCAGAAGGCGCCCCACGGATCCCACAGACTGCAGGGCTCACCCCAAACACTGGTGTACATGGAGGGCAGGGGTGTCTGTGGAGCAGTTCCAAAGGCACACGCCAGGGCCGTGAGGTCATTTTTAAGCCATGGAATTAAGATGATTCTGTCTCCAGTTATTGCCCCAAGACTTCTTTGGGAACCTTTTTAGGGGATCTCTGCATCCTCAACTCTGGGCTTTGGAGCTTCCACCTTGGCAGACTTGAGAAGCTGGGACTTAAAATTCCTGGCCTTTCGGCAGCCCCAGGTATTTATATTGGCATGGTGCTCCAGGGTCAGCACTTCTAAATAAGGGGTGACTCCTGTTCACCTGCCCACGTGGGCCTCCCATCTCATTCTGGCATGGAATTGTAGAGGGTCCGTGCTAGGAGGGAAGGCAGGGACCCGCAGATCCAGTGGTCCTTCATCCTGGGTGAGTGTAAGAACAACGATGTAGAAGAAAACTGTTGTGCCGGCCCCACCCCAGAACACATCATCACTCTCCACATTGGGGCCAGCAGGGACACTTCTCGAAGCTGTCCAATAATTCTAATGAGCATCCAAGATGGAGGATCACTGGTATAATGTAAACCCAGTCCCCAGTCAAGCAAAAAAAATAAAAATAAAAACCCAAACACTCTCCAGGGAAGGGAAATGACTTGCCTAGGGTCACACAACACCCGTGGTAAAGCCAAGATTTAACCAGTTCTCAGTTCTCCTGACTCTCAGTTCTTCTGGGATTGCCCAGCCTGCAGTGCTATGGGCTTCACAGCTGGGTTGGGTTGGAGACACAGCTTGAGAGTTTGAGAAGCTGAGTGCAAGGTGGACTTTGCAGATTGGAGTTGGTAGGTGGGGAGTGATTCATTGGTGATACTCTCCGTGTCCCCTACAAGGCATAAGATACTTGATCCCTGTGTGGTCCCAAGGGGGAGACCAGGAAGACCAAAGAAGAGCTACAGATAGATTGATTTGGCTAAGGATGCCAGTCAGAGCTGTCCACAGACAGATGCACCAGCACTGGGGCAGGGGGTTATGGGAGGTGTTGGCAGGGGTTGATCGAAGTCCATTAGGGTCATTCCAACTCTGTGATCTTGGGCTCTGCTGAAGTTGAAGTGAGGGTTCAGGCAAAGGAATCACCTGACTCGGGATGGGACACCAGCAATGACAAGCCCAGGCTGGGTGAGGAAGGAACACTCCATCAGCAAGAAGGAGGCTGGCCTGGGGGGTGGTCTGAGCAGGGGGACTCCAGGACCTCCCTGAGGTCCCCAGCTCAGGTTTCATTGTCCCTCTTGCCCCCATTCATCCAGAGCTTTCTCCACAGCCATCAAAGTGGGGCTCAAAAACAAACGAGTTGTCTTCCTTTCCTCCCTAAATCCTCAGTGACTCTCTACTACCATTGGGTTGAGCCCAGACTCTTTGACAGAGCCAACCAGACCAGGTAGGAATGGCCTGCACTCAGGACTCACCTCTAACAGAGCCATACGTTTGGGCACGGGCACACCCCAACAGCAGCCCCAATGAAACCGAGCTTCTTAGTTTCTTAAACACGCTGAACTGTCCCTGGCCTTCACTCCTGTTGTTGTCTATGTCTGATTCTACCCTCCCCCTCATTTCTCCTGGCTGCCCCCCACTTATTCTTCAGGTCTCTGCTTGGCCACCACTTCCTCCTGAAAACCTCCCGTGACCCCCTCAATCAGTCAAGTGGGGCCCCACTTGTGTGATTCCAAGGTATCCTGTACTTCCCCCACCACACAGTATTCCAGCTGACTGGACATCTCCCCTGCTGCAGAGGGAGCACCAGGAGAACAGGGACCATATCTCTAATCAGCCGCTGTAGCAGGTCTTGCACAGCGCCAGACATAGCAGGCACTCAATTAAGATGTGTTGAAGGAACAAAAGAACTCTCTGTCCAAGTAAATGGAAAGCTATTTAAGGGCAGAGTAGATGTCTTAAATTTCTTTGCACATGCACTCCAGGAGGTGATAGCACAATAGCTTTTGTGAGTCAGGTCCTGGGAGGTGCTCTGGGGGATAAAAGATGAGAAGAGATAACTCCTGCCTTTCAAGGAGCTTATGGTTTAGCAGGAGAGAGATTTTTGTATAAATAACTATAATGCAAGGGAGGAAGTAATGACTACCAGACAGCTACAGATAAGGGACTCTGGGATTTGAGAGGTGGGAGAGAGATTGTTTGTAAATGCAAGAAGGACTGGGTCTGGCAGCAAGAGGGTTGGGTAGAGAGTTCACGTGGGCAAACTGCCTGAGGTTTGGTTGGCAGGATGCTGAAGTGTGTGCTGGGAGGAACGGCAAGAACAGAACAGTGGGCTGAGGCCACTGAGAGGAAACCAAAAGCCGATTAAGGCATTTAGGTTTAGCAGATGGGAGCCATGGAAGGTTTCTGAGGGAGAGCAGTGACATGTTCTATCTGTGCTTGGAGGAGCTTCCTCAGGTGGGAGGTGGAGGCTGGATACAGCAGGGCTACGATGGGGAGCAGGTGGAATGATAAGATGGCTACTGCAGCGACCCAGCAAGGGGATGCCAGAGTGAAGTGAGGTGGTGAGATGCAAAAGGAGTGAACCCAGGGGGATAGAATTTAACAGGGCCCGGTCACCAGAGGAGGAAAGGTGTCTGGGAGACCAAGGGCGGTGTCACCAACCTGAAGAGAGGTGTGAGAGGACGAGAGGTTTTACAGGGGAAGTTGAGTCAGGCCTGAACGATGACTTTGCAGTGCTCGTGGGCAGGTGGAGGTGGATCTCAGGCAGGGGGGATGTTGCTTGGGAGCATGCCAGTGAGTAGTCGGACTTGGAGTGGTTTGACTGGGAGCTTTCACACAGACGTGCCTCAGTGGTGCGAGCCTGAGTGAGAGGGAGCACCCCACAGCACGGAGCCTCTGTCCCTCCACCCCTTTCCAGGCCCAGAAGCAGTGATTCATGCCCCAAACTTAAAGAGAACTCAAATTCTGACTTTAAAAGCCTCTTAGAGCAGAAGAAACCAACCAGAGGGCCAGGCCAGACCACAAGCCAAACGTCAGCTGTGGAATGTGCTTGCTGCTGACCCTGCTGTGAGGCCAGCCAGGGGCAAAGGCACCGGCAGGCTCAGCAGCAGGCCCTGCCATCGTCCTGAACATGGCCCAGTTGCCACCGAGAGTATCACTGCTCTTAACTCTGTTTTTAAAAATTTTTAATAAACACATAATAATAATTGTACATATTTCTGGGCTACATAATGTCCTCTCTTTTCAGCGTGGATCTGTCTGCATTCTAGCCCATCTGAAACCCAGCCCCTCACCCCCACCCCCACCCAGGCTGGCCCCACATCACCCTTGTGTGAAGGCTCTGATCTCCCATCCGTCTTCCCCACTCTGCTCAGCCCAAAAGACAAAGGCCAGGAGTCAGGTTACATGAGGGGTAAGGGGACAGAAAAGCTCCCATGGCCTGTGGCGACAGCCCCCCTCACTGGCCTCCTTGCATCTGCCCTTGTACCTTGAGGATCTCCCACCCAGCAGCCAGAGGGCTGCCACCAGAATGTAAGTCACATCATGTCATGTCCCTGCTCTGCTCCAAACCCTCCAGGGCTCCCCGCTTACTCTGAGTAAGAGGTCCCGTGTGATCTGGTTCCCCTGCCTTTCTGACTTCATCCTCTGTGCCTTCCCCACTGGCTCACTCCGCCCCACCCCCAGGGCCTCCGGGCTGTTCGTGAAACACACCAGGCACCTTAGACTTTGCACTTGCTGTTTCTTCTGCCTCGAATGCTCTTCCCCGAGAACCTCGCTCACTTCCTGCAGGTCTTTACTCCAACATGCTTCTCCCATTGAGGCCTTACCTCGGGCTCCTACCTAAAATTCAACCCTCCTGCATGCATTCCCATGCATAAACTCCCCTCCTATACCCCTTCCCTGCTTTAGTCTCGCCAAGGCTTTTTATTTTTTTTTTTGAGATAGAGTCTCGCTCTGTCGCCCAGGCTGGAGTGCACTGGTGCGATCTCTGCTCACTGCAAGCTCCGCCACCTCCCGGCTTCACGCCATTCTCCTGCCTCAGCCTCCCTAGAAGCTGGGACTACAGGCACTTGCCACCACGCCCGGCTAATTTTTTTGTATTTTTAGTAGAGACGGGGTTTCACCGTGTTCGCCAGGATGGTCTCCATCTCCTGACCTCGTGATTCGCCCACCTCGGCCTCCCAAAGTGCTGGGATTACAGGCGTGAGCCACCACGCCCGGCCTCTGAGGCTTTTAATACTATCTCACATTATTACCTGTTTTATTTATTCATGTTGTATATTGCCTGCTTCAGTGGAATGTAATCTTCCTGAGAACAAGGATTTTTGTCTGTTGAGTTTCCTTATGCATTCCAGGGCCCAGAGCAATATTTGGCCAGAGTACACAAGTGATAAATAGTTCAAGAATGAATCAATCAGTCAGTTAAAATCTCCCCACCAGCCCGTCACAGTTGCTAGAAATCCCATTTACTAATCAATTACCCCTTTTAGATAAGCCAATCACCCTTCTTATGACCCCAGGCCACTAGGTGGGTACACGTTCATTCCTGACGTTTCCCTGGCCACTTGTTATCAAAGGCTTTCTTTCCAGACAAGAAGAGGTTGGTGGCCATTGAGCATCACTTACAAATGGGCAGGGCAAGAAAGGTTGCTGAAGGGAGGAAGGGCCCTGGAAGGGAGGGGAACCTTAGAAAGGAGTAAATTGGCTCCCAGCAGGCAGTCCAGGTCGGCCCAGCTGGCCCCATGCTGTCCAGCACTATTTACTATGGCTCTGAGATGACACAAGGAGACAGGGGAATGGCCTTGTTTTTACACAATGAAAACCTAGTTATATAATGGGACTTCCTAGGAAACAAGGGGCAGGGGGCATGCAGCAGGAATTTAAAAGGCCTCGTTTCCCACAAAAGGGTAGTGATTCAGACATCATCCATATGCCACAGAATGTGGCCATGTTGTTTAGCACCCAAGAAGGAGCTGGGAGTGCCCAGAGAAGATGGTGGGAGCTGAACATAGACCCCAGATTACAGTCCAATCCCTGGGAACCACCAAACCAGAATCTGCCCTGGTGGCTTGGGAGATGACATGAAACCCATTGCACAGGTGGAGAGACTGAGTCTGAACTTAACAAAGTCCGTATTAGGAGCCTGTTCCACTGACATAAGGTTTCAACACTGGTTTCGACACTTAAGTATGTGACCTTGGGCAACTCACTTCCTCTCTTTAGAGTATGTATAACAAAAATTATAACAATATATAGAATGTATAACAAAAATTATAATGTTTACCTTGTAGGATTAATATAAAAATGAGACATAATGCCCCAAAACAAACAAAATGTCTGGCAGGGATGAGGTGTTCAATAAACGTTAATGGCAACAGTAATACTAGCTAACATAGAAGTTAAGTAACTTAGCCAAGATCACCCGGATGTTAAAGTCACAGCCTGGCGTTTGAAGCCAGGCAGTCTAACTCCAGAGACTGCAATTCTGAGAGGTCGAGTGTCTTGCCCAAGGTCATACATCTGCTGCTAAACAAGAGAGCCAGAATCCAAACCTCTCAAGACTTCCATTCGATCACTTCTAATATAAACATTTGGCCTTCATGTTTCTAAAAGCGCTTTAGAGGCTGTGCTTCCATGCTGCCGTGAACATTTCCTGAGCCAGAACCTCGATCTTGATTGTAAATCCAGAAGTAACAGGAGAAAGAAGTTGACAACAGGGACTCTATTTCCAAACAATGGGTACACTCAGTGCATGGTTGGTCCTTCCTCATCCACAGGTTCATGAGGGGTCCTGGGCCTCAGGAGTTCCCTGAGAGGCCTCAGCACCAAGTGTCTGCCTGGGAGGGCCCTTAACAGAGCCTGAACATCCCAAACAAATGGCCACCCTAGGCTTGCATCCCTCCAGTGACGGGGGCTCACCACTTTGCATGGTAGGCCTTCATTTTCTAGCAAAGGCAGATGGAGTCATGAGCTCTTGAGTCCTTTAAGGACCTAAAAGTAGCAGTAGACATTTGAGATGGTTTTGCAACCATGAAAAATTGGCTTGTACTGAAAACCAAAAAGACCTCTGCATAACCCTCAGAGGAACAAAAACACTTGCACTCCCCAAAGTCCGCCATCCCCACCAAGCCTAGACAATGGCATCTGGTGGATCTATGTTAAATTCCATGCAGCCAGAGAACTTTTCAGATGGGTGTGGGTATATCCACTGGAGGGCGGACCCGGCAGGCTTAGAAGGGAAGGGCCCCCACAATTCCTTTTTTTAGTTTGCATTCAAAGAGCAGGGCAGACTGGCCCAGTAGTTCTCTGGGTCCTCTTCACCCTACTTCCTCTCGTCTGAGGGAAAGCCCTGCCACAAATTGCATATCCTGAGCCTTGTCTTGCTCTTATTTTGCCCAAACACTCTGGGCTGGGGCACATCCCACATGCACAGGGCTCTTGATCCACACACCCATGACGAGCAGGAGACAAGCTTAGGAGTTGGAAAACCAAAACCAAACTGTCTGAGCTCTTTGAGATGGTTAGTATGCCAGGAAAGGGAGGGACTCACAGTCCAATTCAGCTCCATTTGAAATGGCCTGAAGCCAGAATCAGTGTGGGCAGGGCCGCCACGTACAGCTGTACTGGCTGTGCGCTACATGATTTGCATCACTACAATGTAAACAGCATCCTCTGCAGTTGTGTAGTAAAAGTGACCTCAGGAAGGGGGTGGAGGGGGTAAAGGAAGTGATAAAGGTGTACATAAATGTGCTTTTAAAAATCCTACACAGGGACTGAAATCATCTAGTCCTGTGTGTGCCTTTCACAGATAAGGCAACTGAGGCCCATGTGAAGTAAGAAACTGGTCCAAAGTTGCAAAGCAATTTAGAAACCATACTGGCAATAGAACCAGGACTTCTGAAGCCAAATCCAGTACTCTAAGTTCCTTCCCTCTCTGAGGCTCTATCATTTTCCCTTTTAACCCCTTATTGGCAGGTTAGGGTCTTAGAAGCCTGAATATTTCCATTCATTTTTTCCTTCTCATTTAACAAATGTATATAGATCACCTATTGTGAGCTAGGCATTGTTCTAGATGCTAAGGATAAAGTGGGGAGACAGACACACTGATTCTGGCTCTTAGGATGGGATGGAAAGAGTTCCTATCATTCTTATTTGTAATATTTGCCAATTACCATGATGCAAATCCTCCTACCATGGTCAGTTTCAATTTACCAACATAACATCACTGAATGGGAAGATTGCACACAATCAGCTCTTGTATGCAGACTCCAGCACACATTGGTCCCTTCCTTTGTGAAACTTAAACTCCAGTGGGAGAGGATACAGTGTCCAAGCAGGCAGACAGCTCTCATAATCACCTGTGATTATTTTTAATTGTAAAACACATAAAGAAGATGCTGTGAGGGAGAAGAACAGATTCTCCACAGCAATGGATTCTCCTTTCTCAGAGGCCATGGCATTAAAACTGGAGGTTGACAAGGAGTCAGGTGAGCAACGTTCTTGGAGAAGAATGTTCCAGACAAAGGGGACTGCAAGTGCAAAGACCTCAAAGTGGGAAAGAGCTTGGTGTATCTGAGGAACAGAGAGGAAGAGGATGAGGCTGGAAGGTAGTAAGGGAGAAGGCAAATCCGCAGGGCCTGGTGGGCCCTGGGAAGGGTCTAGAATCTATTCTAAATGCAATGGAGGGACTCTCGGGGGCTTTAAGCAGAGCCAGGATCTAGTCGACACTGTTGAAAAGATCACTGTGGCTACTGTGAAGGGCATAGCTTGAAGCTGGGCAAAATTGGAATGAGGGACCAGTTGGAACACTCCAGTGCAAGTCCAGATACAAAATGAAGAGGGTGGCTTAGTCCAAGTATGGCAAAAGAGACAGAGAGGAATGGGCACACCGGAGAGAAACTGAGGGCTAGAACCTGCAGGATTTGCTGATGGGAAGTGAAGGAAAATCATAAGGAATGATTTCCAAGCTTCTGGCTTGAGCCATCTGGTGGGTGGTAATGCCATTTCCTGCAATGGGGAGAAAAACCATTTTGGAAGGGAAAACCTGGGTTCCTTTTCCAGCATATGAAATGTGAGATGCTATGAGACATCCAAGTGAAATGTCCTATAAGCAGCCAGGAAATTGATGGTGGAGCTCAAAGGACAGGCCTGGGCTCGGTAGGGTGAAATATGGGGTCCTCAGGAGCTCGGGCCACGTTGAGGCCAAGGTCCCACACGCTCGCTCAGAAAGAGCAAGACTCCGTCTCAAAAAAATAAAAAAATAAAAGAAAAAAAGGAGGCCCATTTTGATCACTTTTCCTACACAGAGAAAATGATAAATGATGTAAGACAGAAAAATACACTAGTTTTCATAAAACCGTGACCCTTGGTTTTTTTTTTTTTTTTTTTTTTTTTTTTATGGAGACAGAGTCTCTCTCTGTCGCCCAGGCTGGACTGCAGTGGCACAATCTCAGCTCACTGCAAGCTCCGCCTACTGGGTTCAAGCAATTCTCCCACCTCAGCCTCCCCAGTAGCTGGGATTACAGGCACCCGCCACCATGCCTGGATAATTTTTTGTATTTTAGTAGAGACGGGATTTCCCATGTTGCCCAGGCTGGTCTCGAACTCCTGAGCTCAGGCAATCTGCCTGCCCCGGCCTCCCAAGCTGCTAGGATTACAGGCGTGAGACACCGTGCCCCGCCATGACCCTTGTTCTTGAAGGAGACGATCCATGTACTCTCTGAAGGCATGAGATGGCTGTCCGAGGCTCGGAGGAAAAACAGTGTTAATTACAGGCAACCTCAATGTGCTGTTTGCTGCTTTAAAGCTTTAGTCCTGTTTTCCTTGAGCTTGACATCTGCTTAACCAGACCATTGGCAAACTCCTGATTTCACAGAAAAAGATACAAAGGGCAGCCGAGGCTTTCCCCAGCCCTTGCTCGTTCTCTGTCTCCCTGTCTCTGGATGCTTCTGTGAAGGTCTCTGTTTCAGCCCGCATGCCACCTGCCCTAACGGCATTTGGTCTCCTCCGCAACCCCAGCGAAGGGACCCTCACTCCTCCACAGGCTGCCCAGCCCCTGGTTGACTGGTTGTTTCTGATTTGGAGAATTCTTCCTCATAAACAGCTGCAAATGCTTTCGATGGCTGAGGGGAGGCTGTTGTGGTAAGTCACTTGTTAACAAGCATTAGTTTATCTACCATAGAACAGGAAATTGAGGGGATAGGACAGATAACAGGTAAGGCTTTTGATGAGATGACAAGACTGAAGTAGGAGGGAGGGAGGCAGCCCAGGGCCAGGGAGCTCCGAGGTTGCAGGCACCCAGTGTGTGTGATGAGGATGCGCCAGGGCCCGGCTGAGAGGGGAGGTGGAATTGACAGAGGACGGTGGGTGAATGGCAGGCTGCCCTGCATAGAGGGATGCTTAGGCCCTTCTTGGATGAATATCTGCTTAGGCCCTTCTTGGATGAATATCAAGTTCATCTGATAAGCTCAGCCCTGGCGGCAGGCAGCACCTGCTTCACTCTTTCTGAGCATCCACATGAAGGCCCACTGAATCTTCAAGACTCTCAGCTGAAGCGAACCCTGGAAATCACCTAGTGCTGGCTCCCAGCCCCTCATGACACATGTAAGCTCCCTGCTTCCTGGTGTGTTCTTTTTCACATGCTAAACATTCGGAAGGACATGCGAGCACATCCCTATCTAGGGTTCCTCCTCCCGGGGAAGGTGGACACTGTGACTGCAGCTCCATGACACAGGCCTTGCCTCAAACCACTGGCGCGCTCGGAGCCGCTCCCTGCCAGAAGCAGCAGTGGGTGTGGACTGGGGACGTGCTGTTTCCCAAATGAGATAATCTCCCCCAGAGATTCCGCTGAGAAAGGAGTGGTGTGCTCATACCATAGGGACAGATGACGCTTTTCCACAGAAGCCCCCTCTGCCGCTGAAATCTGTCTCTTTTCCCTTCTGTGGCCAGTCTCTATCCAGCCTTCAAATGGACAGCACCCTCCATCTCTTGAACCCCTCCTCTTTCTCTAGACTCCATCAGGAGAAATAATCTCTTGCTCCCGTTATTCCTCCCCATCTTCTCCAGTGAGCTGCGTTCTGACCTGCACAGAGGCTGGGGAAGCCAAGAGACACATCCAGAGACGAGGAAGGCCGGTGGCTGGCGCTGATATTGTGGTTGGAGGAATAAGGAGCAGAAGAGACCCCACAGAGCTTCCTTCAGAGAAAAAGGCAGGGGGATAAGGCCCAGTTAGCAGAGAGACAAGCAGTGCACCCAGGAGCAGTCATTTGGTAGAGAAGTAAGATGCTGACAAGTTGATTGGAGAAGCCAGAAAACAGGGGTGTCTTTTGCAAGAGTGAAGAGGAGGGATGCATCCCTCTCCTGGAAAGACCCAAGTTTGGTCAAGTTTTCTCTAGAGCATAGGAAGGCATCAGGATGGTAAGAACTGGCTTGGCATCACCAGGCTAGCCCCAGTGGCAGCCTGCAACTGTAGCACCCAGCTGGGTGCTAAGCCGCGGGGAGAAGGGTTACAGCTCTCTTTCTTGAGGGGCTTGAGGCTGAGGGACACTTGTTTGGACCCAAGTGCTGGAGGGGATGGAGGGAATGTCCTCAGTCCCAGAAGCCAATCTGATAGACTTGCAGAGGCACTGGCCATCAGCCTGCCCATGGGAGGGCCCCCAGTGCCAGTCTGCCTGCTCCTCCCCTCTGAGGGGAGATGGATTTGGAAATAAGCCCAGAGGAGGAGGAACACACAGACTCAGAACATCAGTACTGGAAATGTTTTTAGACCACCTAGCCCCGCTTCCTCATTTTCTAGAAGAGGAGACAGAGGTCCAGAGAGGGAAAGTATTTGTTTCAGGTCACACAGCCAGTCGAGAAACCAGCTCTTCTGATGTCCAGCCTAGTTCTCACCACAGTGGTCGCAGCACTCAGGAGGGGTTGTTATACTCTCATGTCCCCTTGCTGAGTCCTGGAACCAGCTGTCCTAAAGTCAGAAGTCCATCCTGTGGCCTTTGACCTTAGCATTCTGCCTTCCAGCCCCCCGTCCCCCCAGTGACCGTTCCTAGAAGACCTCAGGGAGACAGAAGCCTCTGTTGTTCCAAGGCCACAGTCATGCCTCAAGGAGCTGGTGCTCCCTGCCTGGCATCTGCCAGTTTTGAATTAAGAGGTGGTCTGATGGCAGCCATGGTGCCCTCTTGTCCACTTGCCCTAAGTCTCCTCATCGAGGTTTCAGCAGCACAGTCCAGCTCTGGGGCTAGGCTGAGCTTTCCGTGGAAAGGTGACCACATCGCTTGGATCCCCACCAAGGCCTCTGTCTTTCTGACATCTGGGCGTGTCCAGAAGCCCCGGCCAGGGCAGGAGGGCCCTGGGGCCAAGTCTCCATGGTGCAGGCAAAGGGAGAGAGAGAGCTGGGGCCTGGACAATGCCAAACGTTTGATGGTGATTTTCTTTCGTTCTTTCCTTGGCTTGGGAATGCAAAATATTATCATTTTTGCCTGGAGATTTCCCTTCCTAAATGCGCTTGGCTCCGGCCAACATTAAGATGAGTTTGCATTCCTCCACACTGCCTGGTTTCCAATTCTAAATTGTTTGCTGAGACTCAAGACAGATGCTCGAGTGCCGACAACTGGAAGTCAGCTGCGCGTCTGCCCAAGGGAACCTCACTGACATGTGCCGGGGTGGGTCTTCGATGTTACAGAGCAGGAGCCTCTCATTTCACTGATGGAGAAGCTGAAGCCCAGAGAGGCATCGGGGCTCTCAGTGGACATCCAGCAGAGTTAATGACAAAGCTGAGATTAGAACCCAGATCACCCCACCCCAGTCCAAACTTCTCTTGGCTTCACTTCAGGCTCTGTTGACTTACAAACATGTCTGTTGTCTGCTCAGCGGGGCCGTAAGCTCTGAACACTGTAAGTCATGTCTCAGCCAGCTTGGTGTCCTCACTTCCTACCATGGAAACTGGAGCTCCATAGACCCCAAATAGAGGTTGATTGAACTGAAGGGCTGTAGAGCGGACTAACACGGAAGGAGTGGTGGTGAACATAGATAAGTATGAAGAGAGTCTGGTGACCTTGGACACATTACTGCCCCGCTCTGGGCCTTAGTCTTCTCATTTATAGCAACAAGCTTTTTAAACTCGATAGAGCAGTTCTCAAACTGTGTTCCAGGAGACCCTAAGGTTTCAATGAAGTGTCTTAGGTCTGCTACTGAGGGTGGGAAATTCCTCCCTACCCCCAGTCCTAACTCCAACATCCACTTCTTGTGTCTACTTTTCACGTATATATTTTGTTCAAAAAATGTGGGATTCACTGTAGGAAAACAAAGTTTGGAGGCTAACAGATTATTTGATCTGGAAAATTCCTGCTTGTTCTTAAAGATAAAATCCTGGCTGGGTGCCGGTGGCTCACGCCTATAATCCCACCACTTTGGGAGGCCGAGGCAGGTAGATCACTTGAGGTCAGGAGTTCAAGACCAGCCTGGCCAATATGGTGAAACCCCCTCTCTGCTAAAAATACAAAAAGTAGCCAGGCATGATAGCACACGCCTGTAGTCCCAGCTACTTGGGAGGCTGAGGCAGGAGAATTGCTTGAACCTGGGAGGTAGAGGTTGCTGTGAGCCGAGATCACACCATTGTACTCCAGCCTGGGCGACAGAATGAGACTCTGTATCACAAAAAAAAAAAGAAATAAGTTACCCCTCCTTCACAGCATATTTGCTACACACCACCTTTGACCCAATAGTAGCTTGTCTAATGGGGAGTTTGTGTCATGCCCCCTAGCAACTGGAAAGAGAGAAAACGAGGTGAAGGAGGCCTCATGCTCTGGAGGCTCCATTCTGCACAGAGCTGCTCCAGAGCACAGAATCTGTGTTGGGTGCCTGGCTGGCCATGGGTCTGCGTCTGCCATTCCCTGAGTGATTCAGGACAACCCAACCACCAGGCCTGGCACATGGCTGAGGCAGGAAGAGGCCATGATTTGCTTGTTAGGCCATACTTCTCCCTGACAGGGTAGGCCTGGGCCCAGCCCTGCCTAATGTTGGGCCTTCCTGATGAGATCTTGAGTAGGAAATGATTGGGGTACTACCCCAGAAACCACGAGTCCCCAAAGATCCCCAGCTCCTCTTCTCCTTGTCTTTGTCCAATCACTCTGTGACATTGTTCCTCCTCCCTGATGGTCCATCACTTAAGAGCTAAGCTGCATCAATTATCAATTGCTATAATAATGTCCTGTAACAAATAATTCCCCCAGATCTTAGTGGCACACAATAATAATTGTTTAGTTCACATATCTGGGGTCAGCTGAGGGTGGGGGAGTGAACTGGTCCAAGCTAAGCTCAACTGAGTGGCTCTGCTGGGCTCACTGGGCTTGCTCGTGAGTTTGGGGGTGCTGACCTCAGCTAGGTTGGGCTGGAGCAACAACTCAGCTGGGGCAGCTCTGCTCCGAATACCTCTCACTCTTTTCCTGGGGTCAGTGGACTAGACGTCTCACGTTGCTGCCAGAGGTGCAAGCAAGCAGAAATAGATAAGGCATCCTAAGGCCAAGGCTGGGGATGGGCACACATTACTTCTGCTCAGATGGCCTAGCCCAAAGTCAAGTGGTTGGGGGAAATATACTCTGCTCTTTTAGAGGCAGGAATTGCAAAGTCCCGAGGCAAGGGGTGTGCATACAGAGAAGGGAAGAACTGAGACCAATGATGCAAGCTGGAGCAGGACCACTTGTTTTTGCATCTCAGCTCTGCTACCCACTAGATGTGTGACTTGGGACAAGTTACGGGATCTCTGTGCCTCCAGTTCCTCTCTTCTGCCACAGAGGGACTTCCTCTGGCTGTCAGCTCCCATCTGCTGTTTCATCCAGACTTTTAAGCCCTTGGGACTCTGGCTTCATCCTTCTGGTATACCCGGTCCCCTGTGCTCTGCCTGTTGCGATGAGGGAGCCCCCAATCAGTTCTGCAGCGAGCAGAGGGCATGGGTCTAGGATGGGTGAGTCTTGAAGAAGGAGTGTGTGGGAGGGGGATAAGCCTGGGTGAAGCCACTCCAGGGTTGTTGTTGTTGTTGATAATTTGTTGTTGTTAGAGCTGAATTTTCTACTTTAACTCAACACATTTTTCTGAGCACCAGGCCTTATGGTGGCATAAAGGGATAAATAGAACCCAGTTCTCCTCCTCACATTGCTCAGTCCTAGATGGGGAGAAGATTGTGCGGAATCAGCTCTGCTCAGTGTACACGTCTAATCTTATTACTTAAATATTCACTCCACACGCTCCGTGTGGCAATGCAGGCAGAGTTGCTGCCCATGGGATGCTCACAGTCCACTGTGAGTTCTTTGTTGGCCATGCACCTGCCCATGGGGGCAGAACCACACACTCCCTGCCTGCCTGGGGGCTTCCCAGGGTGAGGGGAGAGTTACTAGGTCCCCTGTGAGAGCAGTAGGTCCCCAAGGGCAGGATCCCTGCTTCTCCCCAGAGTCAGAGGACTCCCCAAGCTCTTCTCTAATGGAGACCTTCTTCCCTCAACTAGCTAGAAGCTTCTCTGATGTGGGAACCACATCCCCTCATCCCTCCCTTGCTCTGTCTCACTAGTGCCTATTACAGGAGACTAGACTAGGGTCCTTGGGCCTCCAGCAATGCTCCCAAACCTAGCATTGCCTTTCTAGATGCCTCTTTGAAATGATGGCCTTGGGCAGAAGGGAAGGCTGGCTGACAGCAGAGCAAGAACCCCCACATGTTCCCTACTCACTGGGGCAAAAGGGGCAGTAATGCAGAGGATGTGGAACAGTCAGCCATCTGAAACTCATTACTTCTTCACTTTCGAATGGGTTGTTTTTTTCCCCCATAGCAGCAAGAAGTTCACTTTGCCATATCTTTTTGCTTAGGCCAGCTTATGGTCTTTTCTCTCTCCTCCTCTCCCTGTCTGTGATTTGCTTTTAGACATGAAGATTCTTGGGGCCTAAGTAAAACTAGGAAGAGGAAGATAATACCAGAGATTCTTAGTGATAAACCCCGCCTCCCTCGCCCCATCCCAGCACCCTCCATCCAAGGCAAATGAAAGCTCTTGCTTACACAGGTGCATGTGCAATATGGAACAGAGCCCAAAGAACCAGCGGAGGCCCGGGGCAGGGCTGCGGGGAGGCTGCTGGGAGGTGTTCACGCTTAGGTTCCACAGAGCGGCTTCCTCTGGCCATCAGCTCCAACCTGGTGCTTCATCCAGACTTTCAAGGCCCTTGGGACTCTGGCCTCATCCTTCTGGTATACCAGGTCTGCTGTGCTCCACTTGTTGTGATCAGGGAGTCACCAGTCAGTTCTGTATTGAGCAGGATCTTAGAGCATGTGGCTAGGATGGATAAGTCTGAAGAAGAAGAGGTGTGTAGGAGGCGACAAGCCTGGCTGAGGTCACTCCAGGGAGGACTCAAGAAACTGAGGACAGTGAGTGACTCAAAGGGAAGAGGAAGACCTGATGGTGATGGGCTGGACGGCACGGGACCCGTGAGGCCTCAAAGTCATCCCGGCCACTTCCTAGCTGTATGACCTTGGCCAGTTGCTGACCTTCTTTGTGCCTCAGTTTCCTCATTTTTAAAATGAGAATGATAATATACTTACTCCAAAAGGTTGTTATAAGCATGAAATACATTCAGAATAGAGCTTGGTACATAGTAAGAGCTTTGTGCATGTACACAATTATTTTTATTATTGTTATCTAAGTGGTAGGCGACTATCAGTACCTGCCTAATCAGGTAGTACCGATAGGTAGAGTATCAGTACTACCTATCAGTACCTACTATCAGTACCTAAATCAGGGAGCTAGGAGGTAAACTAAGGCAGGAGGCGCCAACAGGTACTGATTCTGAAAACAGATTCTCAGAAGGTGAGAAATCCAGTAGGCAAGTCTATCTGCATCTTTTGGGCACTGGGCAAACATAAAAGCCATTCGTGGATGTGGCCTTGAATAGCATATAACCTAAGAGAGCAAGGCAGATGGGAAGGCAGCTGTTATGCAAGGCAGGGAGTAACAGAGCTATGAGCAGCCCATGCTGAGGGCCCCAGAGGAAGGATCACTTTGTAGCAGAGGTGTCATCAGAGGCGGGCCTTGAAAGTGTAGGACAAAGGGAAGAAAGGCCGTCCAGGCATGGTGAACAGCATGGACAAAAGCACTGAGGCCAGCTCAGGAAACAGGGCATCTTGATCCAGTTCAGTTCAACCAAGAAGTATTGAATACCTTCCCTGCACCAGGCAGTGCCAGAGGTTTGCTACTCCCTTTAGTCTTGCCAACCACTTTTCTGGATAGATATTTTTATTCCTATTTTATAGATGAGTAAACTGAGAACCAGAAAGGGAGAGTAACTCCCCAGGGTCACCCACTTATGAATGAGTGCTAGAGCCAGGCTTCTAACCAAGTTCTCCCAGCACTGAAAGCCCATCCTCTCTTCATGTCTGGCCTGACTCTCAAGGAGCCTGGCAGGATGGCAGGGGGAGCCGGGCAATTCCTGACACCTCCACCCAAGTAGGCTGTTCTCTTCTTTTCCCTGGCTCCACGTTTGCACCAGGAACGCCTGCCTAACACCTTTGGGCCACTTCACCTATTCCTCCACATGGCCCTTCAAGGCCAGAATCACACCTCCAGAAGCTTCCCGAGCACCCAGCCCGCATGATCCTTCTCTCTAACAACCATGACATCTGCTTGCAGGGCACACTTGCACTCCACATGCTTCCTGTGAGTCACTCTCCCAAGCTGGTAGGACCCATCTCTCTTCTTATTTTGCCCTCCACTCATTCCCTGTGCTAAGTGCTAGACCCAACAATAAGTAGTGAACAGACCCCATCCTGCCCTCATGGAGCCTGAGTCCTGATGCGGGAGACAGGAGTAATCAGACAGTCACATCCATGGAGTGGAATTACTAACTGTGATAAGAAAAGGAGAGGTCGGCCGGGCGCGGTGGCTCAAGCCTGTAATCCCAGCACTTTGGGAGGCCGAGACGGGCGGATCACGAGGTCAGGAGATCGAGACCATCCTGGCTAACACGGTGAAACCCCGTCTCTACTAAAAAAAAAAATACAAAAAACTAGCCGGGCAAGGTGGCGGGCGCCTGTAGTCCCACCTACTCGGGAGGTTGAGACAGGAGAATGGCGTAAACCCAGGAGGCGGAGCTTGCAGTGAGCTGAGATCCGGCCACTGCACTCCAGCCTGGGCGACAGAGCGAGATTCCGTCTCAAAAAAAAAAAAAGAAAGAAAGAAAAGGAGAGGTCACCAGTCACCCATTAATAAGGCACAGGGGTGATGAGATCATTAAGCAAGATCTGATGTAATCAATGTATCAGAGAAGCTTCCCAGGGGAGACTAGGGAAGGATATGCAGTTATGCTGGGGTTTGAAGGTGATGGGAAGCTCATCAGAGAGGCTCAGGCAGAGGAATGGCACATGCAGAGGCCCTGAGGCAGGGGAAGCAAGGTGCATCTGAGGGAGCAGAAAAGGGACCCAGAGAAAAACTCCCACAAGACAAGGCTGGGGAGAGGCTGAGGGCCATGGGGCCACATGGAACATTTTGGACTTTCTCCCAAGATCCCTGGGAAGCTATTTGGGAGGAGGAGGAGAGGCAGGGAAATGGAACAGCACAGCAGACACTCCTTAAGCTGGAGCGAACTCTCCCCGCTGAGCTGTCGAATCGCCTTAGCCATACGCTGGCCAGCAGCCCTCAGCACCTGGGACCGGGACTGCCCCACCTGGCCTCCACCTTAACCTGCAGGGAGTGGAGTGGCTTTGAGAACTGTGAGCCCCAAGTGGTGCTCTGGCTTGATGTTGTTTTCATCCCTTCTTGAGACGGACTGATGCTTTTTTTGACAGACAGACAAGATTCTGAGAAAGGGAGCAACAGCTGACGTAACTTTGGCCATGGCCCACAGGACAGCAGCCCAGGAATTGTGGCTTTTTTCCCCCTCTGTCATCAATATCAAGGGCAGAACAGTGGCAAGCTGCCCAACCAGGCTCCCAACATCTCTGCAATCGGCCTGTTCGTTCCCATCAAAACAACTTTATTTTATCTTGTTGGTATTTGGCAGTCATCAATCTCTGAGAAAAGTACTTTTCCCAAACATGAAACCCATCTACCATAAAAGGAGGAGGCCAGAGATCTTGTCAGGAGCCGAGGTCAGAGAGATGGACTTGACTGACATCATTTTTAGGAAATCCACTCTCTGGTTGGTTCGGTTTGGTCAGAAGCAAATGCCAACTTGTCTCTGGGAAAGAAACCAGCACTTTGTAATTTAATGCCTCTTCCTTGGGGCCAGATTTCACTAATCCTGTCCCCAGTGAGGTTGGGGCTCTGTTTAGGACTAGTCTCACCTCCCCCTCGGCCCCCACCACCCCCTCACTGGGCACCTCACTTTGGCTGCAGGATGGAACACGGGTGGCTGGCTTTCCCTCCCATTGCGTCTCCCAACTGGAACCCAAAGGCAGAGGCGGTGGGACCTAGGGCAGGAAGCAGAGGCCCTCTTCTCTGAAAGGAATCTTCCCCTCTCTCCAGTGAGTGCTTCTTATGAAAGGCTGATCTAGGGAGGGAAGAGAACACATCACCCCGGCACCCCAAGATATGTGGTCATTTTTCCAGCTAATCCGTCCCCAGTTGAGTGATTTGGGGAAAACTATTTAATATCCCAGAGGTGTGATCATATCTGTCTCACAGGGTTGGTGTGAGATTTAATTGATTAATGTAAAACTCATGGTTAGATGCCTAGAATCGTGCCTGGAGTATATCAGTGCTCATCATTCGTTCCTTTCTCCTTTTCCTCACTGAGGGGAGAGATTGACCCAGACAAATGAGGGCCCTGGTCTCTAACTGTTCAGTCAACCAATATCTATGAACTGGACCTGCATTCAAGGCACTGAGGATACAGCAGTGAGGACACAGCAGAGTCCCACGGCACTTACAGACTATAGGAATATTCTAACTATCAGCCACGTGACAATAAACAAATAAATGTCATGTGTTTGTGATAAGTGCTATGAGGAAACATAGAGCACAGGAAGGGATCCCCGGGGTGTTGTGATGGCCTGGTGATGGACAAGACGGCATTGAAACAGAGATTCTAAGACTGGAGGGAGCCTTGCAGGTATGGGAGGAAGAGCATTCCAGGAAGCGGGAACAGCCACAGCAAAGACGCTAAGCAGAGAACGAGTCTGACGTTGGAAGGACAGCAAGAGGGTCAGTGTGACTGGAGCAGAGGAGGAGGAGAGGGTAGAAATTAGTGCGGCAGAGTGAATGGGGTGAGATCATGGAGGGCCTTGCAATGAGGAGTTTGGCCTTGGCTTTGATGGGGTGGAAAACTCATTGATAGAGGGGGTGGAGCTGAGAGGTGATGGGATCTCACAGGTCTTGGAAGGGTCCCTCTGGCCATGGTTGCACAAGAAGCACTGATAGAGGGCATGGGGTGGACAAGGCCCCAAAGACACAATCTGTGGCTTCATCTTCACTGGCCCTCACCCCTCTGTAGGCCTGGAAGTGGTAGGTGGTCTGGACTTCCTGACAGCTAGAACATACTTTCCTCTTCCTGCTGGGTCAGATGCAGGAAGGGGAAGTCCTAGTCTCTAGTGGGCACCAGGAAGCCAGGCAAAGTGCCGTCCACAATCAGGGTGTATGTGGCCTGTGCATGTGTGTGTCTGTGTGTGTGCACATGCATGCATACATGTATATTTGTGTGTTTGTGTGTGTGTGTGTGCACGCGCGCATATGTGTGTGTTCATTCCTGAGACAGATTTGGAGAGAGGGTAAATTTCTCTCTGCCACTGAAACACTACTTCTGTAACCCCCTGTGCCCACCAGGCTCCCAGCTCTGCACAGGTGACACTGGTGTCTCTCTCTCTTTCCTCTGTGATATGCCTTCACTGGCCAGGGACCTGTGTTCTTCAGGATCCTGTGTTCACCTGAACAGAGTCCTCTTCTCCAAGGCCGCCTGCTGCTAACCAGGCTGATAAGTTTATTTATGCCATGGGCTCTGTAAACAAAGCACTAACCGGTCCACATACTCTTCTTCCCCAACCACTACTCCAGGGCCATGACACTAAATCCATGTGGCAGATTAGGAATCATGAAGACAGAGTTGACAGCTACATAGTCACTTGCCGCCACTGTCCTCCCCTGTACCCGTAGCAGGTACTGCTATCAGTCACCCTCCTCTTGCCTACTGAGCCCAGACTTGACCTCAGAATCTTTCCTAACTCAGTGCTCCAGAAGTGCCCACGAGCAATTGGCATGCTCAATAAGATAACACGTATCTAACATCCCTACTTGAAGGTTCCTCAGTTTTACCTCTGGGGCCTTTAATTCTATGACTCTAATGATGGAACTTGTACAATAGGCCTTATTCAAGTAAGTGCCCCAGGGCTTCACCCTTGAATACTGAGAAGGGGGTCAGTGCCCAGGGGAAGGAGAGTGGGGCACTCGTGTGCGGGCCCAACCCTCAAATTCAGAGGCCCTAACCAACGGGCTTGGGTCCTTGGGCAGGTCAGTTAACCTCTCTGACCCTCTGTTTTCCCTTTGCTGCCCACCTGACGGGGTTGTCACAGAGATCGAATGATAACATACATGTGAATGGTCTTTGCAACTTAATAAGTATCCTATATGTGAAAGGGGCCACAATGATAAAAAGTCTGTTCTGCCAATTCATTTTCACTTATCTAAAAGTTTTGACTCGTGGCAAGATCCCACCCCTCAAATTTAATGGGCCCCAAGTTTGGATGGGTATCAA
Source organism: Theropithecus gelada (assembly GCF_003255815.1). Taxonomy (NCBI): domain Eukaryota; kingdom Metazoa; phylum Chordata; class Mammalia; order Primates; family Cercopithecidae; genus Theropithecus; species Theropithecus gelada. Next base: position 44,021,106 of record NC_037674.1, on the reverse strand, counting down.
GGCCAGATGTGCCCTGAAAATGCCTTGTGGTGGGGAGGCGTCACAGAGTAGGTGTCTGAGGCCCTAGTTCTGATGCTACCACTGGCCTGCTGTGCACCCCTGGACAAACCTCTTAACCTCTCTGGTGCTGTACCAACTGCATCTGCCAAGTGAGGATGATGCGCACTCATTCTCCAAGGTCCTGTGACAGCAAATGATGGCAGATGTGAGGAGGCCCAGAAACCGAAAGTACTATACAGATGTGAGTTGTTATTTTGTTACTTCTTGTGATTTGCCCAAAGGGGTAAAGCATTTGGCTTAACACAGGCTTCCCGCCAGGAAGAATTAGTTAATTGACAGGTGACTTAAACAAACAGGGGCGACCCTTGGGGCAGGGCAAAAGGGTCATGGGGCTTTCTCTGTGCTCGCTTCAGTTGCCCCTGCCAAAAAGTAGCCCCTGCCGAAGCCAGATGGAGCTTTGCCAACTGGTTCAGAGGGAAATGGGGAGCCCAGTGCCGGAGCCCATGGCCACTGGGACCTCAGGCTTGCAGGGGAAGGGGGATGTCAGTTCCCTGACTCTTCAGCAGATAGGAGAGGGGGTAATGAGGGGAGGAGGAGGGAAGAGAAGGGAGAGCAGGAGAGAGGACGAAAATGAGAGGGATGAAAAAGAGGAAACCAACAAAGGCCGGAAGAAGCAGGTGGGAGGAAGGAGTGATGGAGAAGGAGGGCAGCTGTCTCTCCCTGGTCGAATCGGGAATTCCCTGGGGGAAGGACAGGTCTTCCATTCACACTGGGTCTCTTTGAGAGCAGGTTTTATGCCTCCCCTATCCGTGTACAGGGTCTGTATTAGGCCCTTCTTTGTGGGGCTATACAGGAATACCTGAGACTGAGTAATTTATAAAGAAAACAGTAGCCCGGCCAACACGGTGAAACCCTGTCTCTACTAAAAAATATATATAAAGATCAGCCAGGCACAATGGCATGTCCCTGTAGTCCTGGCTCCTTGGGAGGCTGAGGCACAAGAATCGCTTGAACCCAGGAGGAGAAGTTGCAATGAGCCAAGACCGAGCCACTGTGCTCCAGCCTGGGCCACAGAGTGAGACTCTGTCTCGGGGGGGAGGAAAAAAAAAAGAAAGAAAGAAAAGAAAAGACGTTTATTTTGGTTCACTGTTCTGCAGACTGTACAGGAATCATGATGCCAGCATCTGCTTCTAATGAGGGCCTCAGGGAGCTTCCAATCATGGTGGAAGGCAGAGGGGAGCCAGCGTGTCACATGCAAGAGTGGGAGCAAGAAAGAGAGTGGGGAGGCCCCACACTCTTAAACACCAAGGTCTGTGAGAACTCAGAGTGAGAACTCACTCATCACCAAGGGGATGGCACCAAGCAATTCATGAGGGATCCGCCCCCATGACCCAAACACCTCCCACCACGCCCTACCTCCAACACTGGGAATCCTGTTTCAACATGAGATATGGAAGGGATGCACAATGAAGCCATATCAGGCTGCCCCAGGACAGGGGTGGAATCTCTCGCATCAGACTATGGGCCCTTCCAGGAAGAGACTGTCAGCCATCTCATACAGGGGCTCCCCAAGATGGGGAAACATGCTCATCCCACAGCCAAGACCCTCCAAGGTTCATGACCTGCCAGTGGGTCCTGACACAGCCCAAGGCCTACACCTCTGCCTGTCTGACTCCCCTGCTTCTCCTCTCTTCTCCTCTCCTCTCCCCCTGCCTTAGGGTTCACGGACACCTTCAACATGGACACCAGGAAGCCCCGGGTCATCCCTGGCTCCAGGACCGCCTTCTTTGGCTACACAGTGCAGCAGCATGACATCAGTGGCAAGAAGTGGTGAGTGAGGGTGGCCGCCCACACCCAGCCCTGTACCATTCCACACCCAGCCCCTCCATCCTGCCCCTGTGCCCCGTGGCTGCCCCACTGGCCCTCACATGGAGACTGACATTTTCAGTGACCTGACTCTGTCCCAGCAGGTCAGAGGCTGCACAGGCTCTGCTCCTGACTATGAAAGCTTGAGTGTTCAATTTCTCAAGCCCTCTGTCTTCTCATCTGTGAAATGGGAATGAACGGGCCCTCCTTCTCTGGGTTATATGACGGTGCAGGTAGCAGCCACCTGGGGACTAATTGTTAGCCCCTGGTCCTGTCTACCTGGAAATCTGCTGGGGGTGTCTCCGAGAGGGTGGGTGTGAGTGTGCTCTCTAGCTGAAACCCAGGCAGCAATGGGGCAAAGGGGAGGGAGAGCCAGACCAAGTGGAGGGAGAGGGCGGGAAAGATCCCCGAGAGCCCTCCGGAGCAGGAGCAATCAGGAGGAAGAAAGGATTCACCTCCAATTTTAAAAATAACTGTATTTCAACATATGTTATCACCTAATTCACTCATTTCAAGTGTCCAAGTCGATGATTTTTTTTTTTAAGAAAATTTACCGGCCGGGCGCGGTGGCTCAAGCCTGTAATCCCAGCACTTTGGGAGGCCGAGACGGGCGGATCACGAGGTCAGGAGATCGAGACTATCCTGGCTAACACGGTGAAACCCCATCTCTACTAAAAAAATACAAAAAAACTAGCTGGGCGAGGTGGCGAGCGCCTGTAGTCCCAGCTACTCGGGAGGCTGAGGCAGGAGAATGGCGTGAACCCGGGAAGCGGAGCTTGCAGTGAGCTGAGATCCGGCCACTGCACTCCAGCCTGGGCAGACAGAGACAGACTCCGTCTCAAAAAAAAAAAAGAGAGAGCAAAAAGATAAGTTAGGCTGGGTACGGTGGCTCACGCCTGTAATCCCTTTGGGAGGCCAAGGCGGG